>NW_004955491.1:489581-498755 GCF_000276665.1 Chinchilla lanigera
CAGTGGCATAACCATACTGCTGGTGTCTGATGGTTTGTTGAGGGGAATAGTTAATGATTAAAAGTCTTTTTTAAATATTTTGACCAATTTTTCATGCTTGTATCTGGTAATCTGAGCAACTTATGTGAAGACAACAATTTGCAGTACAGCATCCATTGGTGAATTCCTGTAATCCTGCCTAGTGACACTATGTATTGTCTCTAATGTTCTCTTAAATTATTATTTTTTATTCCCTTTAATGATTTGATCAGTCTTTTACTCTTACATCTGGTAATCTGAGCAACTTCATTGAAGATAACAATATGTAATATAACAACCACTGTTAATCTCTATCATTTGGTTTGAAAGCCTGTATCATTTTTAATGTCCTTGCTTTGTGTTATTAGTATTTTGCTATTATTCTTTTTTTGTATTGCTTTCTTTAAAATAAAAAATGTTTTAGAAAAAAAGTTTAGTTCATGAAAAAGAAGTACATTTAAATGATTAATAGATAATACTTCATTGTAAATTGAATCTGTTCTCAAAGGTGCTTCCACATATTAATAAATGCTTTTTAAAAACTAGGTTCATATAGCTCTCTGATTCTCTCATTAACAGTGAAATGGAAGAAAATCAGACAATGGTCACAGAATTCATCCTACTGGGATTTTGTCTTGGAACAAAGATTCATATAGTCCTTTTTGCAGTTATCTTTCTCTTGTACATTTTCACCCTGCTGGGGAATGGGCTCATCCTGGGGCTCATCTGCCTGGACAGCAGACTGCACACCCCCATGTACTTCTTCCTCTCCCACCTGGCCATTGTGGACATCGCCTACACCTGTAACACGGTGCCCCAGATGCTGGTGAACCTGCTGAACCCAGACAAGCACATCTCCTTTGCTGGCTGCATGACCCAGACCTTCTTCTTTTTGACTTTTGCTATTTCCGAATGTCTGCTCCTGGTGGTGATGTCCTATGACCACTATGTGGCCATCTGCCAGCCCCTCCAATATTGTACCATCATGGACTGGAGTGTCTGCAATACTTTGGTTACCACTTCCTGGGCCTGTGGCTCGCTTCTAGCCCTGCTCCATACAAGCCTCATCCTCAGGTTGCCCTTCTGTGGACCCAATCAAATCAGCCACTTCTTCTGTGAAATCCTGACTGTCCTCAAGCTGGCCTGTGCTGACACCTGGCTCAACAAAGTCGTCATCTTTGCAGCCTGTGTGTTTGTCTTAGCGGGGCCCCTGTGCCTGGTGGTTGTGTCCTACACCCGCATCCTGGTTGGCATCCTGAGGATCCAGTCAGGGGAGTGTTGCAGAAAGGCCTTCTCCACCTGCTCCTTCCACCTCTGTGTGGTGGGGATCTTCTTTGGCAGTGCCATTGTCATGTACATGGCCCCAAAGACCCGCCATCCTGAGGAGCAGCAGAAGATCCTTTTCCTATTTTATAGTTTTTTCAACCCCATGGTGAATCCCTTGATTTACAGCCTGAGGAATGCAGAAGTGATGGGTGATCTGAGGGGGTTGCTGTGCAAGGTAAGTCATTCCCAAGAGGTGTGACCTTGGAGTCACCATTGTGAGTTAGTATTCTCCTGGAGTCACTGTGCCCAATTTCTGCCAAATCCACAAAACTTCAAAAGTCTCTTCTGTGTACCTGAATTGCTAAAGAATATGACTTCCCTCCTCTACGCAGTGAAAATTTAAGATGTTGTGATAAATTGAGGATTTACTAGACATGACTTTTTTATTTTTTATTGAATTGCATATCTGTACAATTAAAAATTATTTTAGTTTTTGGATCCCCAAAGTTGAATACATTCTATCAATGTCTGTGACTATATAAAGTCACTAACTATATAGCTTGTAAAATTTGGAAGAGAAAAGATGGTGATCCCAAAACTCAGTGACAAACCTGTCCTTTCTTCCAAACTGTACATACGAAATCCACAAAACTCAGAGGAATTTAGTTACTCATGGGTCATGCCAGTTAGAAAATATGTAGGAATTATGGACTCATTGATATGTTAATCAGTATTCCAAATGAAGACCCAAAATGGAAACAGGATGCACCCAAAAACCAAGAGAAGAAGGAGTCTTACACATAGGTTAAGAAAAGTGGATATCATTTGTGAACTTGCACATCAAGGTACAAGCTGATAGCTAATAGAGGGGTGAAACTGAGCACTTTCCTCTTGAGGAGGCTGAAAATGTGTATCAGAGCAATTATGTGGGACATTGTAGTATTCCCCCAAAAGTAGAATGTTGAGCTGTGCATTTTATTTGTATGTAGTTTTTCCAGTGTCTTTGTATCAGCACATCCAGTGTCTTATGCAAAAACAGAATATTTACAGAGGGAGTAAGTTCCAAGCTGTCCATCTAGCCATAGTGGTGGATTCATCTTTACTAACTAAATCCATTGGAAACCAATGATTAAGGATGAGTCCCCGGGGCTGGGGATGTAGCTCAGCAGCACAGTGCCGGCCTGGCAAGCACAAGGTCATGAGTTCAATTCCCAGTACCAAAAAAAAAAAAAAAAAGAATGGGTCCCAATATATCTTAGTTGGCTTCTTGGGGTATGGGATATTAACTGTAAAATACTTTTAAAAATCTGCCTTGCAATTAGGATGTTCACTCATATCCAAAATCTCTCTCAAGTTTATCATGAGGCGAATATAAGACTAGTGAAAAAATAAGTGTGCATTGTTCACTTGGGTGATTCTTCATTACTGTGGGTCAGTGGACATAATCAGGCAGAGCTTTCTGGATGTAAAAATAGAATAGGTTTTACAATAAAATCTAATGTTTTGAAAATCACTTATAAAGTACCATACACTGTATATTGATAGCACTTCACATTGTCAATTAAGTTTGTCATCATGACAAGTCTATGAGGAAGGTTCTGTTATCACACTATTTTATAAATGTATATGCCAAAACGTACCACATATTGGACTTTTACCGAGTCTGGGTTCCAAGCACTCTGTATGGAAGCAAAACATTGTATAATAATATATCAATATCAATGTTATCAAACAAAGAGCAAGGCAAATTATCCCAAGGTAGGATGTGTTAAATGAAGAAAGCTTTCAGTAGTATGTATTACAATGAGCTGATCTGTGCTCCACAAAGCCTGGTGAACTAGTAGCCAAGTATGAGAGCTGTTTGGCTCCTATAAGGACCCTGCATGGCTGAGCAATGTCTCTCCTATAGAGAGCCACAAAATGCAATGGACTTTTGGAGAAACAGAAAAGACAAAGTAATTGAGAGCAGAGTGGTCTTAGTGAGAATGCACGTTTTTGAGACTAGAACAAAGATACTACTAGTAATCATTCTCTCTCTCTCTTCTCTGTCTCTCTCTCTCTGTCTCTCTATCAATCTGTCTCTATCTCTCTATATATTTCTCACTTACTCACTTTATGTCTCTCTTTCTGACTCTCTCTCTCTCAAAAGTGACCCATCTACATTTGCTAAAGAGAAATGATGAATTCTAAACGAATATATTAAAATGGGTGTATTAACAAAAAAGAATTCTAATTATAAGGGTTAGGGGTACACTACCAGGAGACTCTAGAGGATGAGCTGCACAGTCAAAAGGTAATAATGGAAGGGAAGAGAGATGGTACTATTTCAAACTGGTGACTGACCAACTAAATAGAACACAGTGCATTTTTCATAGAATTTTATCTAAGAACAGCTTTTTTTAACAAAACAAAGGAATTTAGATTTCCTTTTCTTCATATTCAAAGTTGTTTAATCTTTCAGATTGTGTGTTCAGAAAAAGTATCACTTGAAAAATAGATGGTATCAATCAATTTAAAATATGGCACCCATTTGCTATCTTCATGTCTATTAATCACTTGTAGTTCTAGATTTACTGTCTTTGCAGAGTTTCTTCTAGCGACTATTAATAATATAGCTCATTCATAATGATCACAGAGGAATTTCAAAAGTAGTAGGAGAAGGCACCTAGTATGAAAATGACAATAATGTATATTCCTCTGTGTCATACAGGACAGAGTTTGTGTGCTTTTCAGATCTACAGGATAGGCACAGTTTTCAATGATAAATTAATGAAAGATACCTTAAAATAATAAGAACATAAAAAATGGATCCCATGGCTGCTAGATGACACAAAAAACATTAATCTAGGAGTAATAGGAACTAATGAAAAATCAGAAGACAGCATAAAGTGCATTCCTCAACTAAGGAATTAAACAAAAACAAAACAAAGAAAAAAATAGAAAATGAAAAGACACAGGACCAAGATGCAACCTCAGACTTCCAGCTCACCAAAGGCAAATCCAGGGGCCAATGAGATATAAGAGTTTGAAAACCAACCAGCTGGACTCTCTGAAGTGGTAACAGTGGAAATAACAAAGTAGGTGAATGAGGCTCTGGAAAAGAAAGTAAAAACCCTCAAATCAGATATAATATCTCAGATAACTATAGAGATGATGACACTAAGGAAGAGCATGGATAGTGAATCTAGAGTAAATATAGATTTTTTAAAAATCAAGGAGCTTACAAAAATGATGAAAACCACAAATGCCCAATATGGAAAAAATATAATTCATGAAACAGATTCAAACAGATATACAGGAGATTAAATATTCTATTGAAAGTACACACAGCAGAATGAACAAATGTGAGGTCAAAATATCAGATCTAGGAGACAACATTGGGGTTAGCAATCATGAAAGGAACAATTTCTTAAGAATACCAAGGTACCATGAAAAATCAATCCAAGAGCTGCTAGAGAATGCAAAGAAGAACAACATAAGACTGATAAGAGTCAATGAAAAAGTACAAGATACTGCAAATGACATAAAAAAATGTTCACCGAAGTAATGGCAGAAAACTTCACAGGCATGGAAAAGGAATTTGACATCTCATAGATAAGTGAGACATATAGAGCACCAAATAGGCATGATAAAAAAAAATCTATCTACACCAAGTCACATAATACTCAAGATTTCCGAAATTCAAGAAGAACACAATATTAAATGCTATTAGGGAAAAGAAACAAATCACCTATAAAGGAAAACCCATCAGAATCATAGCAGACTTCTCAACACAAACCCTTAAGTCTAGGAGAGCTTGGCATGAAGTACTTCAAGGCTGAGAAGAAAACAAATTCCATCCCAGATAGATGTATACCACAAAGCTATCTTTTAAAATTAATGAAGAAATAAGATACTTCCATGATGAAACCACCTGAAGAAATCCATGATGAAACCACCTGAAGAAATCCATGATCACCAAAACAGCACTCCAAAATGTTCTAGGGACATTCTAGAAAAAGATAATGAGGACTATAACACCAGCTCTATAAACCCCAACAGTATGAACCTACCAGGAAAGGAAAGTAATTAAATGGAGGGGAAAGACAGGGAACTAACAACAGAAAAATAACATGACAAGGATAAGTTAATACATATCAGTTATAAGAATCATTGTACATAAATGGTCTCAATTCACCAATCAAGAGAAACACGCTGGCAGAATGGATCAAAACACAGGATCCAACAATATTCTGCATACAAGAAGCACATTTAACTCAGAAATTCATAGACTGAATGTCAACAGATGGAAAACAGTACTTCACATGACAGGAACCTAGAAGAAAGTAGAGTTAGCTATTATATTGCAAACAAACTAAATGTCAAGCTAAGACTGATCAAAAGAGATGAAGAAGGTTACTACATCCTTGTCAAGGGAGAACTCCAAAAGGAAGAGATAACACTCATAAATATATATGCATGAAAATACCAGTGGACTCAACTGTATAAAACAAATATTAACAGACATGATAATTCAAATAAGAAATAACACAATTTTAATGGGGGACCTGAATACCTCACTGTCACAAGGAGATGAATCAACTAGACAATAAATCAACAAAGAAATATCAGAACTTAACCAAACCTGTGAACAATGAACTTAGTAGATGCGTACATAGTGTTACACCCCACAACATCAGAATACATTTTTCTCACTTGCAGATGGGATGTTCTCCAAAACAGACCACATACTGACTCATAGAACATGCTTAAGTAAATGCAAAGGAATAGAAATTATCCTATGCATATTATCAGACCACAGTGCAAAGAAATTGAAAATCAATGGCAAAAAAGCTACAAAAATTATATAAAGACATAGAAATTAAATAACATCCTCCTGAACAACCAATGGGTCACAAACGAAATTATAGAAGATATTAGACAGTCTCTACCATTGAATAATAATACCAATAAACATACTAGAACTTATAGCATACTAGAACTTATGCAAACAAAGCAGTCCTACAAGGGAAATTTATAGTGGTGAATTCCCATATCAGAAAAAGAGTAAGCGCAAACAAATAGCCCATGTTGAACCTCAGGCTTCTAGAAAAAGAAGAACAAGTCTAGCCAAAGCTCATATGAGGGAGAAAATCATAAAGATCAGAGAAGAAATTAATGCAACTGAGACTAAGAAAACAATACAAAGTATCTTTTCAACATTAAATAAAGTTGATAAAAGCTTACCCAAATTTATCAAAAACAAGAAAAAAAAAACCCCAAATTCATGTAATTAGGACTGAAAAGGGTAAAATCCCGACAGATCCTGCAGAACTCCTGAAGATCCTGAAGATCATCAAAACCTACTGAAGAACCTATATTCTCATAAGATGGAAAGAAAACACAAAAGAAATGGACAGATTCCTAGATACATGTGAATTACAAAAGCTGACTCAGGATGATATAAAAATTTTAAATAACCTAATATCAGTCAGTGAAATTTAAGATGTAATTAAAATCCCACCAACAAAGAAAAGCCACATCCTGACAGATTTATGCTGAATTCTATCAGAAATTTAGAAAAGATCTAATGACACTACTTCACAAACTCTTCAATGAAATTGAAAAGGAAACAATACACTACAAATGGGAAGGGGAAAGAGGAAGAGGAGAGGAGGAAAGGAAGGAAAAAATGAGAAAAGATGCACAAAATGGAAACAAAGCTTCTTTCATTAAGGAGGGAAAGAAGGGTTGAAAGGAAGAGAGGGGAATAGCACAAGAAAAGCAACCAAGATATATCATGTACAGGAACAACTTCCCTATGATAAATATGATCTTCTTGTATATCTAAAACATATCAATAAAATTAAATTTTAAAATGAAACAAAATCCAATGGTATGCTGTATTCAAGAAGCATAATTAACTCAAAAAGAAATTCACAGGCTAAAAATCAAACGAACAAAAACTCCAAATGTTGCCTCTTTCTATAGATTCTAAACGAGCATCTGACCTTTTTGCTCATAATTACTCAGGACATATGATTTAGAACCCTTTTCCCTTTCCACCCATTGTATTTCTTTTCATGTCACCCTGAAAATACATTCTCCACTTCCATGTAACAATGACATAGTGGTACTGCAATAGAGAATGGCCCTCCCAACCAATACACTTCTGTTTGTTAGTTGCCTAGGTAATAGTTCCTGTTCCAGTTCCAGTTGCTTCTGTCTCTTAGAAATGGCTGGTTACTGTTATGCATAGCTGGTTACTATGATGAACATTGTATAAACCAATGTTCAACTGACAAGCATTCTGCTTCTGTGCTTCCTGCTTGCTTATCCCATATAAGCCCAAGACCACCAGAGTTCAGGGCCTGATATTCTGGGAATGATCCCAGTCAGTGCCAGCTGACATCAACAAATCAGCCTCTAAATCCTGGGTGTCATCTCAGTATTTCTGTTTGCTGTTGCAGTACTGTTTTACAAAATTTCTGATGACAACTCACTTTGACAGTAGTTCCACTTACCTATTTTATGTTAGGTTTGTATCTATGTTATTCTCCAATCAATGTTATAGTCAAATTTTGAAAGAATTCAAAAAGAAAAGTTATAAATGTCCAGCAAAATCTAATGCTTAGTACTAGCACAAGTGATTTTATTTCAACTAATACTTACTGTGTTGGGCTGGGGATATAGCTCAGTGGCACAGCACCTGCCTGGAAAGCACAGGGTTCTGAATTTGAGTCCCTGTAGAAAAAAACAAAACAAAAACCTTACAGTGTCATTTTGTGCTGAATTCTATCCTGTAATTGTCATTTTCACTCTGCATTCTTTGATCATCCCTTACAACACTGTTAACTGCATTTACTTTTTAAAAAGCACAATTTCAATTTATAACTGTTGAGCTTGGTGCACATTTAAAATCTTTCTTGAGTTTTAGTTTGTGTGATACTCCCAAATATTATACTTCTTATCTTTTAGTGTAGAGCAGTATCATAAAGGAGTTGATTATATAAAAATGTACTCTTGAAAAGTTGTTTTCAGTTTACTACTGTTTCGGTAAGATAGTTTTCTGATTTCGACATGCTGCCATACAAAGTAAAGATTTGCGTATGTGTTCATTTCACCTAAGATCTGATTGCTGTCCTCTGTTACCTTCCTTGGCATACATTTATCTTTATGTTTCACTCTGATAAATTTTAGAATCTCAAGCCACCTCAAATTTAAATGTAACAGAAAACATATGCATTTCCTACATTTTAGTTAGTCATCATAAAATTGTATATTTTGCTTGTTTTGGATCAAATTTTCAGTTTTTTATAAAATGTTCCTTTCTGTGGACTGTTTATTTATTTGTGGATTTTTAAAGACAGGGTCTCATTATGAACTTCAACCTGGCTGTGAGTTCACAATAAAGCCCAGGCTGGCCTTTGACTCACTGCCATCCAACTGCCTCAACTTCCTAAGAGCATTGTTCACAGGACTGTACCACCATGCCTGACTTCTGTAAAATGTCTTTTTATACCTGATATACAGATGGTAAGGATTACTTTAAAAGTCTTAATTTATAACTTTCACAGGATTTTATGGGAGCTTTATTTACATTAGTGGCAGTTCACCAGGGTGTGAACATAAAAATAGTGTTGATTTTAGTCAAGGGGAATGTTATTTAGGAATTTTTTATGAATTAATGAGTCATATTGATGACAGTATTCTGAGTGAAGGCACACAATTAAAATCAGATGTATAGGAGAAATGAAAGACGAAAAATTCCTGCAAACTAAATCACCTAGTAGGCTGATAACTAATGAAGGAGTAAAATTGGGCATTTGCACATTGATCAGGCTAAAAGAGTATCAGAGAATATATATATATATATATATATATATATATATATATATATATATATATATA
>NW_004955491.1:498855-511515 GCF_000276665.1 Chinchilla lanigera
CCCTAAGTAGGAAGTTTTACAAGAGTGTAAATACCCTACTGGTCCTCCAACCATGATGGTGGATTGATCACCACTGAATGAATACACTTGAAAACCAGCGATTAGGGATGAATACCCATATACTTATAGTGGCTTTTCAGGATGTTACCTATAAATCCTTTTTAAAAAATCTTCCCTGCATAATACTCCATTGTATAAAGATACCACAACTTTTTTGTCCATTCCTCAGTTGATGGGCATTTGGATTGTTTCCAAGATTTAGCTATTATAAATTGTGGTGCTATAAATATGGGTGCACATTATAGGTAAATGCATGCAACTAGAGACCATACTCTTAAATGAAATAAATCAGACCCACATGGGTAAATATCATATTATTTCCCTAGTGTAATTAACTGAAAGAGTAAACAAAATTGAAAAGTTACAATAGATTTTGTGAAAGGGAAAGAAACAGCTCAAAAGGAAATAACAACTGGGATTAAGGAAAGGAGAAAAGAAAGAAGGAAGGATATATATATATATATGTGTGTGTGTGTATATATATATATATATATATATATATACAAGCTAAGATAATTATACTACTAATTTCTATTGGTTTTTTGAAAGGTGCAGTTAATACCTAATTGTATGAGCAATTTTGCATGCTCTATATCCGGTAACTTGAACACCTACTTTGAAAATAACAATATACAATATGACAACTGTTATGATTTGTGTCTGGATGTCCCCTCAAAGCCTCATGCAGTCATGGGGCAGGCTTCTAGAGTTTATGATTGGTCTATGGTCCAATGCTGGGATTATGGTTGTGAGCACTACATCCACACTGGGATTGTAGTTTGCATACAGTGTAACGGAGGGAAAGAGGCTTGCTCTTCCCACCGCTGCTCCTCCCTTTTTGCTCTGGTTATTTTTGCTGTCTTACGCTGCCTGTTGCCCTCTGCCATGCATCACCCTGCCTTGCAGCCAGCTGAGTGTGGACTGAAACCTCCACAAACAGTGAGCTAAATAATCCTTTCCTTCCTTAATTCTGGGCGTCAGGTATTTTGTCTCAGCAATGAGAGAAAAGTAACCAAGACAACAACCATTGTTAATTTCCTATCATCATGCTTTGAAATTCTGTATTGTTTCATTGATTTTTTTATTCTCTTTAAAATAAAATTAAAAAAAAAATCTTCCCTGCAATCAGGATGGTCACTCATGTGCAGAACCTTTCTGAAGTTTTCCATGAGAGCAAGTATAAGGCTAGTCGGAAGAATAAATGTGCGCCTTTCACTTGGTGATTAACAAGTACTTGACTTTACTCTTCATTACTATGTACCAATTTACACAGGCAGGGCTTATTGAAAATGAAAATAAATAAGTTTTTTAAAGAAAAGCTAATAGTTGAATAATTATTTACAAATTAGCATATACTCTACATTGATACCATTTTACATAGATTAATACTGCCATCATGAAAAATATATGAGCAAGGTCTTTTTATCACTAAATTTTGTATATTTACATACCTAAAAGTAGCACAGATTGGACTTTTCCTTAGTCTGGGCTATATAAGCAAAGCACCAATATCAATGTTTTCAAATAAAGAACGAGGCAAATTATCCCAAGGTAGGATGTGTTAAATGAAGAAAGCTTTCAACAGTATGTATTGCAGTGAGCTGATCTGTGCTCCACAAAGCCTGGTGGACCAGTAGCTAAGTACAAGAGCCTGATTGGCCCCTGTATGGCTGAGCAATGGCTCACCCATGTAGAGTCATAAAATGCTCTGGACTTTCGGAGAAACAAAGACAAAGAATTGAGAATAAAGACTGTTCTTACTGAGTATGGAGTTTTATTTCACCTGAGACCAGAACCAAGAAACCCTGTGTGTGTGTGTGTGTGTGTCTCCAAAGTGATCTATGTACAGCAGGGCAGTGTGACTCTAAGCTAATACATGACAAAAATGGGTGCGTTAACAAAAATGAACTCTGATTCTGAAGGTCAGGCATCCACCACCATGTGAATTTTGAGGAGCTGAGCAGTGAACAGGCAATGATAGAAGACAAGATACACAATGTTTCTGCACACTCGTGTCTGACCAATCCAGTGGATCTCAGTGCACATTTTATCTAAAAATAGCTCTTTTAACCAAGATAAAGGAATTCAGATTTTCTTTCTTTGTATTCAAAATTGTTAAACTCTTACAGGTGGTGTCTATAGAATAAGTACCACAGAAGGAGTGATGGTATCAATCAAACTTAAAATATGGTAGGTATTAGACATCTTCTTGCCCATTAACCACTTTTAGTTCTAGACTGACTCAGTCTTTGCAAAAGTTTCTTCTGGGTGAATGTTAATAATTACAGCTCACAGTGATCCCAGAGGAATTTCAAACATAGTAGGAGAAGCACCTACTATGAAAATGATGGTGATGTATATTCCTCTGTGCCATACAGAACGGAGTTTATGGGCCTTTCAAAAGGAGCGTGCCACATTGCTAAACCCTGTAGTCATAGGAATGCCACAGTGATGATTGTGCTGGCAAAGCAGCTGTGTAGAAGGTATTATTTCTCCTGTCTCTTGCAAGAGGGTGGAGACATTAGGGCCTGTGACTTTTGGAAATGATGGAAATGAGACTTTGTGGTTAGAAATCAGTTCTTGAGGCATGTGAAAATGACCCCTGCAGTGTCTGTGGGATATGGAATGGTCAGTGGCTTCCCTGCCCAGTAGGACTATTGTCTTCTCTTTGCTAAGGAGTGTAGAATGGTACAGTATTCCCATGTCAATGTACACACAAATCATCTAGGGATCTTGCAAAAATAATACGTTCAGTTTGGCAGATCTGAATGGGATGGAAAGAAATTCAAATTTTTAATCATCTCTCCTATGTTGCTGGTGGGCTGGCTGATCCACAGGCCACACTGAATATTGATTACATAGGAAGCACTGTTAAATCTGTGGTTCTTGAGGCAAATAGCACAGAAAGGAAAGAAGATGCAGGACATGTGGCTGTGATATTTTCTAGACCCAGGGGACCCCCGTGTTTCCCTGGCCTTCTTGATGGACTTTGATTGCAGCTCTGGCTCTGTTTGGTTTGTTGTTGTTATTCTTAGTATGTTTCTTTCTGTTGGTTAGCTCTGTAACCTTTGGGGACCAGAAGAAGGCAAGCATCATAAAGCACAGTCTATTTGATCCTTGGAGGACTGGCTGGAGCCAGAATATGTGGGTTCTCAGAAACTGGAGAAGAACCAAAGCCAGTTTCCACAGTCTTATGTTCACACAGACACTCAACTCTTCACTTCCGACACTGGATATGTAAGGATTTCCCACAAACACCCAGCAGTTCTCCAGTGGACACTAGATGGCTATCTTCTAATTCAACTCAATCCTCACTACCGTGCTACCTACACATAGTGTCAGATCTTAAAAGGTAAGTGCTCAGTCTCCCAAGCCTGCCCTCACTTCCTGTGACAGTCACCATGTCGGGTTGTGATTTGTGATTTGTGCTTCTGGCTGAATTGAGGATTCCTGCTTCATATCCACTGCAGCCCTAGAAGATGCTCACATTCCTCTTGCTCACATTCCTGTGATAATATGGCCTTTGAGAATACGTCCCTAAATGTAGGAGGCTTGGAAATGCAGTCCTGTCCTAGCATATAGGGCCAGGGACAACTCCACTTACGGAAGAGAAGTCCACATCTTTGCAGGCACTGTGCCTCAGAGATGGTAACTATAGTAGCTGAAACAAATAAATCCTAAACACACACTTTCACACATACTGCCTCTCCCGTTCTGTTTCTAGGATTCCAAGTGAGCATCTGCCCTTCTAACTTATAATTAGTCAGGACACACAATTTATAACATTGTCCTTTCATGCTCCACCCTTTAAATTTCTCCCCTGCCATCCTGAAGATACCTTCTCCATGGTCTTAGACATTTCTCTCAATGTTACTAGTTTCTAAAAATTTCTCTCTGCCATGTGCCACCCTGCCTTGCAGCCAGCAGATAAAGACTGAAATGTCTGAACATTGTGAGCTAAATATAACTTTTCTCCTTTAACTTTGAGTGTCAGGTATTTTTGTCTCAGGAATGAGAGAAAGGTAACTAAGACAGGGAGGCTATCTTGGTCAGCCTCTTGTCTTCCCAGGAGGAGTCTCTGAACCCATCAAGCCTCCCACTTCAGAGCAGAAATTAGAGGATGTTTCCAGCAGGGGACCTGCACTGATGGTTTGTGCCCTGAAAACCCTCCCCCCTAGCTGGTCCTAATAGGTCCTACTGAGATATCTTGGTTCATTCTTGATTCCCCAGTCTGCCCCACACCTCCCTAAGCAGCTCTGCACAGCCTCTCCACATGCTGGTGTGTTCCATGCAACCAGTCATATCTCAGGGTCTTTTCTTCCCATGTCCACTGCAGCACAGGGACCCAGATGACTTCACGGGGAAGCTGAGCTGCACAAGTGATGTCAGAATGTCCTTCATGGTCACACTGGTCCTGCTGCCTGAAGATTCACCTGAACCAAGTGGAGACTGGAGAAGACAGTGCTGGGATTCATGAGAGGCCAATCACGCCAAGCCTCCAGGGACTGCAAGGAGACATCTCATCTAAGAGGTATGCTGCGTGGCGGTCTGTGCTTCCTAATTGTGGGTCGTGCTGGGATGAAGACAGAAATAGAAAAGCGAAATTGCTTTCTCCCTTCTTCCAGCAGAGACAGGCAAGCAGGGTGTCTCGTGGCCCAGCCACACCAGTGAGACCTCAAGAGCTGCCACTTAGGTTGAGCCCTAGAGAGTCACACCTCTTCTTCTGAACATTCTGCTGCGTTTCAATCAGGAAAGAAGCCAGGGTTCTGCAGATCCCATGGAAGCTCTGAGGAAAAAGGACACGGTCCCAACCTCCTGGTGCTTCCCTTGCTGAGATCCTTGAGACCAAGTGCAGGTACTGACCTGGGTGCCTTATTTTATTTGACCATAAACTGCTTGGATGTATTGCAGCATCCACCTGTTGTTAATACTCAAACTTACACTTGAAAGATTGGTAAAGAAATTCATTCTCTAAATATGTACTGAATATTTTTCTGCTATGGGTATAATTTGCAGGAAAGTTAATGGTAACTTTTTTGAATATATTTTTACTAGTGAAGTAAGTAGGTACATCATCCCTTGCTAGGCATGGAAGATTGCTTCTGGAACTCCCTGACCACACAAAATCTATGGATGCTCCAATCCCTTCTGTAAAAAGGTGTAATACTGGTATGTAACATACATATATTCTTATATATGTATATATTTTAAATATGTATATAAGTATATATTTTAAATCATCAATAAATTACTTATATCTCATAATCTATGTGCCACATAAATAAACTGCATGTTTAAGGAATAAGGAGAAGAAAAAAATGTGGACTTGTTCAATGTAGAGGCAATTTTTTTCTGCATATCTTTGATCCTTGGTTGGTTGGATCTGCAAATGTGGAATCTGTAGATATAGGTGACTGGTTGTACACAATTAGGCCAAATCTGTTTTATGTAATGGAAAAGTAGCTGTAGGACAGCAATAAATTTATGACACTGATGCTAGATAAAGAATGAGGCATATACTGGGCCTCATGGCACACACCTATAATCCCAGGCTGAGGCAGGAAGAGTACATTTTAAGCCAACCTGGGCAACTTAGCAAGACCTTGTCTCAAAGCACAAAAAGGGCTGGGGTGTAGCTCAGTGGTGAAGCACCCCTAGGTTATGTCATCAGTATGGCAAATAATACTAAGAACAATAATAAAGATTACATTATCAGAGCTGGGTGTGGTGGTGCACACCTGTAATCCCAGCACTCGGGAGGCTGAAGCAGGAGGATTGTTGCAAGTTCAAGACCAGCCTAGGCTACAAGGTGAGCTCACAGCTGGCCTGAACTGCAGAGTGAGACCCTGTCTCAAAAAAAAAAAAAAAAAAAACATGGCTTACAAGACAGTTAAACTGAACACTGACTTCTTATGTAATCAAAATCTCTAGGAAATCACTCAAATATTGGAACCATTGACAAATCTCTGGAAAAAATGTGGGGATAAATACTGAGGAGGTATAAAAGAGAGATTTTTGAGAATGCTAAATTATAGGAAAGAGATAATGAAAATTGGGAAGAGAGAGAAGACATCAAGAAGGAAGACCAGAAAAGGATGACTCTTTCAAAGACAATGACCTCATCACAATGACCCTGAAACAAGGACAAGAGACACTGCCTGAAGACAGACAGAGGCAGGTGCAACAGAGGGCATTAATGGTAACAAATATTTCTTATCACTTGGAAGGAAACCATTCAGTACTTCAACTGAATAAAGAATTTAGAAGATAGCTCTCATTTTAGGAATGCTGTATGACTCATGCCCAAAGCACTGAAAAAGAGTTCATCAGTGCATCAGATTTTGAGTTCTATTTACTGAAGCACAGGCCCCATCTAGTACTGACAGGTCTGTTCAAGTGTAAAGAAGTAATTCCAGTCTTTGAAACCATGGAGATGCCACGAACTGTATTAGTCATTAAATACTTTGGCACTTTTTAAACAACTAACATGTACATGTGGATAAAATGTATTATTTCACACAAAAAGAATGCCGGAATGTCACATCAGGATGTGGCTCACATATTTAATTTATTACTTTTAGTTTTTCCTTTCATTTCTATCAATCTTTAGGCCAACTTAATCCACTAGAATACAGATAATCTTTGAGACTCTTGTATAATGAAATAAAACAGAGGGTAGAATAGAAAAAAAATGAATGTTAGAGAAATTGTGGAAAGTCCACAGTGATTCTTGTCTGACATCAGCAAATCTGTTCCTCTTTCCTTCAGAGAAATGTCTTTACTTGGTATAAATATGGTAAGCAAGATTTAAGCAAGCCAGAAATTCCAAATCCAGTCACCAAAACATGAATATTTAAGCATTTTTGGTGGTTTGTATTCATTCACTTATTTGTTCACTCAGTAAACATTTATTAAGTTTCAGAATTACAAAAGAAAAAAGATGAGTACATCTGTTCATCATCTCCAAAGCGCACGTTAACAGTCCAGACTTTCAACCACGTGGCACCGGACCTGAAAGAACCTTCTCGGACCTCTTTGGTACCTCTTCCTTCTTGTCTCTCCATTTGGCTTTCAAAGAGTCATACTTTGTGAACACTGGGGTTTTTTCCTTAAATTAAGAAATAATTGGTCATGGTGGTGCACACCTGTAATCCCAGAGCTTGGGACATTGAGGTAGGAGGACTTCTGTGAGTTCCAGACCAACTTGGCTACGTAGTGAGTTTAAGGCCAGCCTGAACTACATACGAAGACCCTGTCTGAAAGAAAGAAAACAGAGTTGAAAGAAAGAAATAAAGAAAGAGAGATGGATAAAAGAAAAGAAAAGAAAGAAAGAAAGAAAGAAAAAAGGAGGGAGAGAGGGAGGAAGGAAGGAAGGAAGGAAGGAAGGAAGGAAGGAAGGAAGGAAGGAAGGAAGATTAAATAAAGAGGCTAGAATATCCAAAAGATGCATTCAAATGCATTTTTATAACCATGTATTTTCATATACCTAGAGTGATTTCCAAATAAATTTAGAAGTTTGGTATAGTACAATAATTTTCATAGAATCCTAAGAAGAAGAACATAAGCTCTGGCCACATGTTCTGAATTTCAGACATTCATTAGAATTCACTGTGTCTTGCTGATCCCATAATTTATTGTTCACCTGGAGGAAACAATAACTTGCTGTCCTTGAAGAAGGGCCCTGGGGAGATGTCCTTCAGGGTTCCAACGAGGTGCTCATGGAAGCTGCCACTGTTCTGCTCTGCTGTGAGGTGATCTCAACCTACGACCCAAACCTCAGTTTGTAGACCCAGCGTTGGAAATATGGTTCCATGTACAAATATTTCTCAGCTGCATCATACTATCCAAACTTTTAAAAGAACAAATACAGCCAACTGGAATTAACTTGCTTTAAATAATACACCTGCAAAATTAGCCAAGTACTTTGCTGATCAGCACATTCCCTTTTTATTAAAATATCTGCACAAGAAGGCAAATTAATAGCAAAGAATTGGTTTGTGAGTATGGAATCAGAGCAGAGGGGAATAGTGGAGATCTGCCTAAGGTTATAGATTGATGACCACTTGAGCCACCTGGGCCCTAGCTACATCCCGCCCAGAGGACAGCACCTTCATGACAGGAGACCCACCTTTCCTCGCTTGTGTGGAGATGTGCTGTGAGATTACTTCACAGATTCTTTAGTCCTCAGCCTGCCTGAGGATTTGGGGAGTCCACTGTATCTGAGGTCAATGAGTCACAGTCACGTGCTCTTCCCTGGACCCCTCCCCTTTGATGAGATGACGTCAAAGCATACTCAGAGGACTTCAGATGCATACAGAACATCCAGCTGTGCTTAGCTTTGTCTTCCTCCTCCAGTGCTTATCCATGGTCAGTGGCTTTTACTTTATGTCTCCGCGGGCAGTGTTACTTTTCCTTTCCAAGTTCTCTGGGAAGCATCGCACTGATGTCTCCGCTGACATTAACCGTGATTGGCCAGGGTCTGATCCGGAGCAGCATCCTTCGCTTCATTAATCCTGGAGAAATGTTTTGTTCTGGGGCAACAGGTGCAGGCTCCATAGCGCAGGCTCATTATTTTTTCCCAGCAATGGCACTGACAGAAGATTTTGCACAGAAATGCAGTAGTTATGCATAATACCTCTGAGGAAATGTTACCTAGGATTTAAGCACAAAAACCTCAGCATTGCTTGGAATGTCATGAACTTACAGAAATGCCAGTCACTTGACTAACAACGTATTGCTGTTGTAATCTGTGAAATGACAAGTTAACTGAATTATCTCTTTGCCAAAATCTTCAACTTAGCCATCTGTGAGTACATATCAAATTTTATATTACTAAAGATCTTTTGTAAATGGAAAGAGACCAAGAGTTGGAGTGGGAGGTAAGTAAAATGAATTAAGATGCATTATACACATGTACCCCTCCCCACGATGAAGATCATTGTTATGTACTGCAAACAGGTGCTAATTAAAATTAAAACTTCAAAAAAAAATTAAGTAACTTCAAAAAATCACACATGGCTGTGTCATCACTGCTGCAGCAGGTCGGGCCCCAGGTCTCTTATCACCAAAGCACCTCAGCATTGCTCTGCTTCAGTATGAAATTTGGTGATTGATTTCCTCACTATCAATGCACTGAGGTTTTTGTTTGTTTGTTTGTTTGTTTTGTCATTTTTGTCTCTTTGAGACAAGGTTTTGCTCTGCAGTTCAGGCTGGCCTCAAACTCATTTTCTAGCCCAAGCTGGCCTCAAACTCACAGCCTCCTGATCTTCCTGCCTCAGCCTCCTGAGTGCTGGAATTCCAGGCATGTGCCACCATGCCCAGCCTAATATGCTGATTTCTGAGTGTGATTCAGTTGATCGTAGTTTTTATCTATTCATGTGCTTTTCCTTTAAAAAAATGAGGCAGAGTTAATTACTGCATTTTATGAAGTCATTTATTCCCTTTTTGAGTCTCACGAGATACAAATACGAAGAAGCATGGCACAAGTAGGAGATCCTCCAATGCACTGTCATTCTAGGGCTGGGTTTTCCTACTTCTATTAGTGCACGGATTTTTCAGCACAGGGGAAAGGATGAGCAATAGACAGCCCCCAGAGAACTGCATCATGAAAAGTTTTCACACAGATTGACACACACTCATAACCACCTTCAAATCCAAGCCTGAATCCCTGACCCCTTTCTTATTAAAAACAATACATTCAAAATCTAAATTCACAATACATGAACAGCAGGAAATCCCAAAAATCCAATTGCTACAAATTGTATGGGTTGTCACTCAAAACAAACATTTTGGTAAAGTCAGTAACTTTAAATCAATCTATAGATTAAATCCCAATGGCCAATTGGTTTGTATGTATCACCCACTATAAAATAAGATAGTCACAGTCAGGGATATAGCTCAGTGGTGCAAGTGCCTGCATAGTAAAAGTGAGGTCATGAGTTTGATTCCTGGTACCAAAAGAAAAAAAAAAAAAAAGATAGTCACTAGAGTGCATTTGTAGTGCTTCTGTTGACTCTCTCCTAGGAACTTAAACAATACATTGTCATATACATTGCTTTTCATCTTTTTACTCCTGCTGTTATCATGTAAAGTGCTCTAAAGGGTTAAGTTTGATTTCCAATGTTTAAAACAACACAGTTCATATTTGTATTGAGAAATTGGAATTACCTTTTTCACTGGGCTTACCCTAATTCTCCTATTTGGAGCCTTCCATTTACTGATTATTTCTGGGCTATAAGAATGTTCGTAGTGGTTTTAATATATGCAGTCTGAAAACAATCTTCATTACATGGTTACTTTATATTTTATTCTGATTTTACCTTCCTTCTTCCCATCAAGTGTCAAGGACTTTAGGTATCCTGCCCCTGGTGACTCCATCTCTTCTTCAAAACTGGAAGTTTAAAAGTGAGATTTAACTTCATGAGAAAACACTGCTGTTATGGCTTGTGTCCAGATGTTCCCCCAAAGCTTCACGCAGTCATAGGTGGGGCTTTTTCAGAGGTGGCTGAATCTAGAGTGGGTGACTGTTTCATGGTGCAAGACTAGGATCCAGGGTGTTAAGATTAAGAGTGGGTGATTACTAAATCAGTCCACTGGTTGATGTGGCATTACCCTAACCCCAATAGCTGACATAGAGTATAAAAGGGGCAGAAAAATGCTGCCAAGGTCTCTTGCTTGCTTTGCTACCTTCTGCCCACCATGAAATGTCTCTCCTCCATGCATTCTGCCTTGGAGACAACTGACTATGGACTGAAACCTCTAAAAACAGACAAATAAACCTTTCCTCCTTTAACACTGGGTATTGGGTATTTTGCCTCAGCAACAAGAGAAAAATAACTAAGCCAGAATTTGGTGAGAGAGAAGTGGGATTGTTGCTGTGACTGTACTTGATCATGTTGTTTAGAAGCCTTTGGAATGGTCTTGTGAGAAAGGGAAGAGTTAGGAAGAGTTCAGGGACACCAGCTGAAAAAGTCAAGCTGAAAAAGTCAACATGGAACTCTTTAGGTTTCTGAGAGATTCTGGTTAGAGTTCAAAATACCAGAATACTGACAGATATAATGCCAGTAAAGATGAGGCTCGGGAGGTTTCTGCTGATAAGAAGGACTGCATTGGCTGCTGGACTCCAGATGATGTGCATTATAACCTGGCAGAAAGTTTGTCTGCATTTTGCTAGTGTCCAGAGATTTTGCCTGAGACTGAAATTAAGGACAGCAGACTAATTAACCTTGCAAAAGAAATTTCAGGACAGTCTAATTTTGAGGCAATGGCATGACTATTGTTGGGGGCTTTTTAGCAGATCTATATTGAGGATCAAGAGCAAAGAGCCCCCAAGAATGATTTAAAATGTTGTGCATTTGGCCAGAAAGGAAGCACTAGTAAAGCTGTGGACTGCAAAGATAGTACAGAGGAGATTTTGATTGATGAGAAGGAATAGGAAAATAGAAAAGCTGGCCTGATATTATCACAAAAACAAGCAGAAGTGAAAGACTTCTCTTTGAAAAGAGAGCCCCAGAGCACCATGTTCCAAAATGGCAGCACCTAGGGAAGTTGTTCCTTGGGATTTGATTCATAGGCCCTCAACCCCTACAGCCAAGAGAGAAAGAAGCCTGGCTACTGCTCCAACAGGCAGCAGACCTTGGCATCATCCATGTGGTGCTAGTTTTAGGTGCATGTAGAATGCAAGAGTTGCAGGGCCAGGAAGGCTTCCATCCAGATTTCAGAAGAAAGTCTGGGAGGCCAGGTGGTGTGCCTCTGAGACGGCAGTACATGAAGCTGTGAGTTTCAAGCCAAAGGTTCAGTAGAGATACTAGAAGTTTGAAGAAGCCAGTGGATCATCTGAGGAAAACTGCAAGGAAGGAGCAGAGCCAACCCAAGAGAGTAGCCATGGGAAATATCACCTGTGAAAGTGTCACAGGGGCAGAACCACCCAAACCCCTTGGATTTTACATCTTGCCACAGATTGCCTTGGCTGGTGCACATGGAACCATAGGACTTAACGTTTGTACTGCTAGATTTTGGACTTGCTTTGGTCCATTCCTATTTATACCTTTTAGAATGGTAATGTTTGTCTTGTCCCCTTGTATGCTGAGTGTTTAACTTTCTTTTCATTTGTACAGGGGCTCACAGCTAAGAGTTTGTCTTAAACATCAGAGACTTGAGAATTGGACTTTTTAGCAATGCTGAAATTGTTAGGATTTTGGCAACTCTTAGAGATGGACTAAATGCCTTTTGTATAAAGGGATATGGATGAGCCTTTGGGGGGCCAGGGGTAGAATGTCACAGTTTATGTTTAGACGTCCCCTCATGCAGCCATAGGTGGGTTTTTTCAGAGGTGCCTTGATCTAGGGTGTGTAATTGATTCATGGTACAATGCTGGATTAAGGATGCTAGAATTAAGGGTGGGTATTAATAAATCAGTTCACTAGTGAATGTGCTGATCCCAGGCAAGCCCATCTCATTTGCTGTCTGACTCAGACCTTTCGTTTATTGACATTTGCACACTCAGAATGCCTCCTCCTGGTGGGGATGTCCAAAGATACCTGTGTGGGATAGGAAAGGAAGAAGTAAAACTATCACTATTTGCAGATGACATGATACTTT
>NW_004955491.1:513584-538874 GCF_000276665.1 Chinchilla lanigera
TGCTCCAGTGTTCTAATACTATGCACTGGATAGTCTGGATCATCTTGGCTATCACTTCCTGGACCTGGTCCATGTCAGCTTTCTGTGGGCCTCATGAAATTGGCCACTTCTTCTGTAAAATCCTGTCTACCTTAAAGCTGGCTAGTGCAGATGCGAGGCTCAACCAAGTTGTCCTCTTTGCAGCCTGTGTGCTTGTTTTCATCAGGTCCCTCTGCTTCCGGCTGGTTTCCTGCTCATGCATTCTGGTTGCCATCCTGAGGACGCAGTCAGGGGAGGGCCTTAGAAAGGCCTTTTCCACCTGCTCCTCCCGCCCCTGCATGGTCAGGCTTTTCTGCAGTAGTACTATGTCATGTACATGGCCCCACAGTCCTGCCACCCGTTTTACAGCCTCTTTGATCCCATGTTGAACCCCCTGAGCTACAGCCTGAGGGACACAGTGTCAAAACGTGTCTTAAATAGGGTGCTGCACCAAAAAAGGTATTCCCATTTGGTGTGATACTTGAACCATCAGCCTCAGGGCTCTGCAATCTTGGATACCAAAGTGAACAGCCTAAGTTCACTTTTCTCCTTATCTGACACTGGGTGGTACAAGGATTCTGCAAAGCATTCCATTTTCCACCCTACAAAACATTTGGGTTCTGCTGGGTTCATTATTTTTAATTTTATCAAACATAAGTTGTTCATTTTCCATTTAGCTGCATATTAAGTTGGCAATTACTGAGGGAAGAAATTCATTTCATACATCACTATGACTTCCAATACCTTAAAATTGACACTACCTCAGACTTAAACAGGTGCACTCAGGGATAGCAGAATCACAGGCAAGACCACAGGACATGTAGTCCCAGAAATGCTAAGGTTTAAAACACTTCAGTCACCAGCGGACACCCCAGAGCCCACTGACACCTCTGTCTGTTTTCACCCCACATTTGCTTGGTTCCTCTCAATTGTTCTTGCTCTTACACAGAATCAATGCACCTAATTGCCTGCTCAAGCTTAGGGGAAATGGACTTTTATTAATGAAAGCCTGTCATCTATTGACAATATCTGTGGTCGGAGTGAATCCACACACATTCAGCAGTCGGTTGTGGGGAATTCTTCAACCATCCACATTTAGACTCTGCTCCAGAGTCTAAATGGCCACTTCTTTCCCAACCGTTTTTTTTTATTATTTTATTTTAAAAATAAAAGGAGGAAAACATTAACAGACAGACAACCTTTTACAAAATAGCAATAGAACAGTACAGACAGTACAGAGATACAAACAAAGTGGTAGGAAATTAACAAGGCTTGTTGCATTCCATATTGATATCTTCAAAGTGGTTTCTCACGAAAACAGATAGAGATGTGCAATATTGATCAATCAAGGACTCATTGACAGTTTCTTTCAGCAAAGAAATAGAAGACAGTAGAACAACTTCCTTACCTTCTTCGTGTCTGAATAAACACATGCTCCCCACTGTGGCAGCAGTTAGTAAGTGCCACAACTCAGCGACTAAGGGCAGTGTGTGATGGTTATCACAGTTGTCAACTTGACTGGGTTGAGGGGTGACTAGAAGACCGGAAAACACACTTCAAGGTCTGTCTGTCTCCAGAGAACACTGGTGCGTAGGTCAGTGAACCGAGTGAGGATGACTTGCCTTCCAATAGGCTGGGGGTCCAGATGCAACCACAACAAAAGCAGAAGAAGGTCTTCGCTCACTCTTGCTCACACTCAACTCTTCCTGAGCAAATGCATCTCTCTATTCTTTCATCTGTGGAATCAGCTCCAAGGGCTCAGCCTTTGAAAGTAGCCTTGCACAGGGACTCTCCAGTGGAGTTTTCAGGCCTTTGGCTTTGGACTGGGGTTGCATTTCCATCCTCTCTTGTTCTGAGGCTTCCAGCACCGTGATCTTGGTAGATCCATTTCTCTGCCTCTCCAGCTTGCAGGTGGCCTGTACAGCCTCTGATTATGTGAGCCCATTGAATAAATTCTTTCTTACAGTTATAGGTGTCATTTCTCTGGAGAAAACCAACAGATACATTAGGTATATATGGAGAGACACAAACAGAGGCACCTGAATGGAAAAGGCTGTTTTAATAATAATATTAACAGCACCATGATTATTAAGCATTTACTCCACTGCATTTTGATATGTCCCTTACAAAGAGAACTTCATTCATCACCATAGCAAATCTATTTCTTGTTATTTTTTAAAAAAAATAAAAGAAGGAAAACATATTAACAGACAGACATTCATTTACAAAATAGCATAAGAACAATACAAACAAAACAGAGTTACAGACAAAGTTGTAGGAAATCAACCACGGTTGTTGTATTACTTATTGATATCTTCAAAGTGGCTTCTCAAGAAAACAAACAGAGACATAAAAGATTGATAAAACAAGTATTCATTAACTGTTCTTTTCTGTAGAGCAATAGAAGACAGTAGTACAACTATGTTTGCTATCCTGTATATACATACTTACATAATTTCCCCTTCTTTCACTTTTCTTTTCCCACACCCCAGTTGCCCTTTACTTTTGAGCATTTTCCATTCATTTCACAATGTCTATCATCTATTTCTTGTTATCATCTCAGTTTATAAATGCAAGCATTAAGCCAGTGGTAAATATTAGGCTCCTACCAAATCTGACTCTCAAGCCAAAATTAACCCGGATAATGTAGTATGTTTTTATCAACACTAAGAGTTCATCTATGTTATCCCAGTGTAAGCTACGTCAGGTGAATATGGGTTTCTTCTCCATGAACACATGGCTTGATGAGGCCAGGGGAGTCTGAGATTATGTGTGGAAATTTTCCTATCCTGGTCTGGGAATCCTATCGGCATACCGGAAAAGCAGATCCAGGGTCTTTGAGGAAAACAGGGGATAGGACTGGAGGCTGTTCTCACTGATATTACAGGTTCAGTTTAGAACTAAAAATAGTTAATAGTACTAAGAACCAACACATCTCTAGTTTTACATATGCCACTTACATATTTGTGCATATGCATTCAGACACACACACATGCACACACTATATAAAATGCTTTAATATTATCCTCACAATCAAATATGAGGGTACCAAGGGCACCCTCATGGGTATTAGCTCCTTTAGTCATTATAACAACCCTATCAAACAGGAACTCCCATTAAGCAGTTATATGTGGGAAAACAGAGGTACTGTGAGAGTAAAAAATGTAACAAATGCATCCAACTAATAAACACGTGGCCTAAGATCAAACTGAGGCAATTTTACTGCCAAACCAATAACCATAATTGATATTTTAAAAAAAGAGAACATGATGTCCCAGAAGAAGAAGAAGGAAAAGAACAGAAAGAGCATGTTTTTACCTCCAGCCAAAGACAAGAACTGGCTCCCAGACAGAAAAGTACTGACATCTGCTGACGGATCCAGCTTGTCTTTACATGAGTGTGCACAAGTGGGGAGGAGGTAGAAGGAGACTGTCGTTCCAAGGCCACATTCTTTCAGCTGGCTGGATTGCACAGATGCTGATATCACAGTCCGCACATCGTGGTTCACCAATTAAAGGGCATTAAAAGTCTTCCTATAGTTTAACCAAACTGGATACACAATTTGTAATCCCAGTATTTCCTAAAATAGCTTTTGTATGGTGATTTAACTCCAGGGCAATGCTGTGTGTTCCATCACAGGTGTTGTGCATAAGGAAAGTTCTTTGGGCTGTTTCAGGGGCCTACTGCACACCTCTAGTGACAGAGATGCAAGTGGACACCATTTGAAGACATGAACTCTCACACAAACGTAAGATATCACCGCTAGTACTATCATTATGTCAGAAATTATTTTAACCCTGGCACGGTGGCTAGACTTTCTGAGTTGAGACTGCAGATCTTTTCTACAGAAAGAGCACTGGTGTGATAGGTCACCCAAACCATCACATGGTTCTTCTGCATCCCCTCTAGAGGCATGGGAGCCTCAGAGGGACCACCCTGACCAGGAGCCTGAACTGCTTGCAGACTCAGCGCTCTCGCTGAGTCATTGGCACAGGTGCTAGAGGAACTCCTTCACCTTTAAACCTGGTCCCAGCCCATCCCCAAGAAAACAGGGGATACTCCCAAGACAACTGACTTCAGAATTCCAATTTTTAATAATCCTTAACCTGAGATTTACACTTCTCAATTTTATGCCATCTCTCCACAAGTGGTAGTTCAAGAATTGGTTCATCTCTTTGTCCCCAACACATACATATTCCTAGCATATAGCAAATATTCACCAAAATCTTCTCCCATAAAGGAACTTTTAACTGTCTATTGACCTCATTTCCAAATTTTCACTGTTGATCTAGCTTCTGATTTCTAACCCTCTTAAAATCTTGCTAATTTGGGGTTATAGTGCAAGAGAAACTTAATTGTAATTGATAAATGCTACTATGTTTTAGGCACTATATAAAATGCTTTAATATTATCCTCATAATCAAAGATGTGAAGAAGGACAAATACTACCCTTACATAAAGAATGGGAAAATAAAGTTTAGAGAAGCAAATTTGCTCAAGGTCACAGAATTATTCAGTGGTAGCAAATAATTCAAGACTAAGCAGTCAGGCATACCTGAACTCTGAGCCAGCCTTTTGTAGAGCACTTAGGGATATTCATACTCAGAAAGGCCAGCAACAGGACGATTCCTAATAGATGCTCAATAAACAGGCACTAAAGTTTAACTAAATGAACAACTAAATATGGTCAATGCATCCAGATATCTATGCATAATATATGGGCCAGGGATATGTTACCTTTTATTCTCTTGAGGTCAGGTAAGTTCATTAGATTTGCTTAATTTTTTTTTTTACTTATTCTATGATATATATTAATAATCAAGAACATGCTATTACTCTATGATATAAAGAAGAAAACAAATGAGCAAAGGAAGAAAGACTTAATGGCTTAACCATGGTGACAATGTTTATTCATTTTTATTATAGGGGTCAGTGGCCATTGGCTGCTGTACTGGGTGTGAATTACTGAACCTGTGGTGCTGGAAGACCAGGATGGGGCCATATGGAAACCTTTGAGGGTGTTGCCCCAGACGACACGGGCAAGAGGGTGAAGACAATCTCCACCTGAAGTGCTGGGGGTGGGAATCCCCGTGTAGCAGCTGACGCACTTGCCACCAGAAACCGGCACCCGTAGCATCTCTGGCATGTGGGCCGGGCATTACTAACAGCCAACCTGCAGGACTGCTGTTACCGTCTATCTTGTGTGCACCGTATTCTTGTTACATGGGCGCTGCTGAGATTAGACAAAAGCGAGAGACCTAGAACGCTGTCGTACTGGACTTCCCACTCCTGGTGTCTTCCAACAGTTTCTTTCTTGACAAACTTCTGACAGTCAGGTTCATTCTTCTCTTTTTAAAACCTGTGTTTTTGTATGCTAGTTTTTAAATGAATTTTATGGTGTATATTTAAGCTATACCACATGATCTTATAAGGTACATAGAAATATATAGGAAAATGGTTACTACAGTGAAACAAGTTAATATATCCTTCAACTGCACAGAGAAGCAAGAGAAGCTGTGATCTATACTTTCTCTCAAATTTTTATCCTGAATACAATTTTATGAGCTCTAATCTTTCTGGTGTACATTAGGTCTTTTGATTCATTCATCCTCCATATTTGTTGCATGTATCCTTTGAAACAGTGCATTCCTATTCCTCCTTCCACACTGTGACCCTCCTAGTCACTGTTTTATTCCCCATCTCTACATATTTGACCTTTTCTTTAGATTGCATATATAAGTTAAGATCCTGCAATATCTTTTATGTGTCTGGTTTATTTCACTGAGTATAATATTCTCTGGATACAGCCATACTGTAGCGAATGGAAGATTGCCTCATTTTTTAAGGTGGACTAATGTTTCATTGTAAATATATATCACCGTTTTCTATCCATTTATGTGTGGATGGACACCTAGGCTGTTTCCACATCTTTCCTATTTTGAATAGTGCTGAAATGGGCATGAGAATGGTGACATTTTAACCAGGCGGTGATTTCATTTCCTTTGGGATTACACCAAGGAGAGGATTTTTAAAACCATGTGGGGTTCACAGAAGTGGATCCTTGAACACGGCATGGTTTCAAAGAGTGCTGCTCTAGAGCTGGGATGTCTGAGTTCTCATCCCACTTCCTGTGATCACTGTGCGACCTTAGAAAAGTTGTTTCCTGCCTCTGGGCTTCAGTCTTCACACCTATAAAATGAAAGGTTGAACCAATTACCTTTAAGCCTCCTTCCTGTTTCCTAATTCTCTGTATTTGTTTCCTTCCATTTCATAAAGACTTGGATTTTCATATGTTCAAGGAATGTACAATAAGTTTCCTGCAAAGAAAATGAAATAGACTTTTGAAGATAATTGAATCTCTCCAGCCTTAAACACAATAAGAATTTAAGAGTGAGACTGAATTAATGGGTGAGTTAATTATTCTAGTGCTCTAAGAAAAAGGTATTTCATATGACTGGCTAAAACATAATGAGAAATGCCCAGTCAAAAGCATAACAAGAAATGCCCAGTACAAAGGGAATTGTATTAGCCTTCTAGGATATCACTAAGAATAAATTTTACAGGGAAAGTGTCTAGGACCTAGAATAAAACTCAAGTATCTAATTCTCTACATACACTGTCTGCACTACAAATAATAACTTTAATGGATAGTATTTATTGGGCCCTTTGAAGAGTTAGGAATTGTGCTGAATTACATGCATTATGTTAGTCTCCTGTCTGCAGTTTATGACAGTGCTGAGGTACAGCTCAGTGGCAGAGCACTTGTCCGGCATGTAAAGTGCTAGTCCAATCTCCAGCAGTGCCAAAACATAAAAAATAAAAATTCAGTGAGTTTAGAACTTTTACTATATTCATTTTACAAAGGAGGTGGCAGAGACAAAGAGAATGTAAGAAACTTTCACACAGCAAATACATGACTCAACCTGGAGCACAAACCAGGTCAGCCGGACTCCACAGACCACACCCATAGCTGCTAAGCACACCACCTTCCTACAGCATGGCCTTATGGAAATTTTCTCTGTCAACATTAAAGTAAGGGTTAAGAAAATCAGACTTATGATCTACTGTACAACATGATAACTGCAGTTAGTAACAATATATTATATTTTTGAAAAATGCTAAGATAGTAGGTTTTAAGTATTCTCACCACAAAAATGATAATAACTACCTGAGGTAATTCATGTTAATTTAAGTCATTCCATAATGAACATATATTTCAAAACATCATGCTGTTCACAATAAATACATACAATTTTGTCATTAAAATCATTTTTAAAAAGATCCACTACCTTCACACACACACACACAACAGTCTTAACGTTTTGAAAATCCACTTTAAGAAAAAGTAAGAATATAGCTAACATAGTCTTTAGATACACCACAAACCAAATAGCAGTATACAAGCCATTTTTTCCAATTAGGAAATTAAATATATAAACTCAAAGAGAAACATTCACTATTCTCAGAACACGATGAAAGATGTACTGCCCCTCTGAAAACTGGAGAATTAGCTTTTAAAACATGAAATAACATTTTCCCCATCAGATAAACAAAAATGGAAAAACCAATACTTTCTTTTTTCATTTTAAAGAGAATAAAAGGTAATTTAAAAAACATTAGAAACGATACAGAACTTCAAAAAACAAGATGATAGGAATTCAATAGTGGTTGT
This sequence comes from Chinchilla lanigera, assembly GCF_000276665.1. Taxonomy (NCBI): domain Eukaryota; kingdom Metazoa; phylum Chordata; class Mammalia; order Rodentia; family Chinchillidae; genus Chinchilla; species Chinchilla lanigera. Next base: position 521,275 of record NW_004955491.1, read on the forward strand.
TATATTGCATATTGTTGTCTTCAAAGTAGTTATTCAGATTACCAGATATAATAAACATGGAAAGTTGGTCAAAAAAAATTAAGCACTAACCATTCCTTTCAATAAACCAACAGAAATTAGTAGTACAATTATCTTACCTATCTTGTGTGTGTGTGTGTGTATATATATTTCCCTTCCTTCTTTCTTTCTTTTCTCCTTTGAGGACCAATACTTTCTACTGTAGTTGAGCATGTAGATCTCAATTCATAGTTTTCACAGAAATCTAAATTGATTGGGGGGAAATTTAGAAATACCTCTTCAAGAATTAAAATTTTCACACCCCTTCAGGAATTCTAATTCCAGCAGCATATTCTACAGAAATATTCTCATATGCATGTACCCAAATATATACATTTATTTTAAATTTGAGTCCTATTTGAGTGAAATGTCACAAATAACTAAAATTAGTGAGAAACGGGGTTTTTAAATACAATATTCTATATCTATACTATAGAATACTATTCAACTATCCATATAAAAACACTTTTATGTAACATTATGAACTAAAGCTACCACTGAGTAATGGGTTCCATTTGGGGTAACCAAAGTAGGCAAATATCCTTTCCAGAAAACAGGTTCTGCTAAAAGACTGGACAGCTGACATTTTAAGAGGACAGAGAAAATGGAAAGGCTGCTATGCACAATGTAATTTGGATGGTATGCACTGTCCTGAATGAGAAGTGAGGTCATGAATGAAGAAGGTATAAAGAGTCTAAACACAATGATTGAAACTGATTAACTTTCCTGGAATAGAACACATTCAGCTGTGTAGGCCTGGGCTGTTCAACCCTTCCCATCAGATATAGGACACTAAAATGTTAGTGTGTACTGGCAGTTATTTACTTGGCTGTAGCAAGGCCTGCACCAGTAGAGTAATATGCCCTCATGGGCTTCCTGCCCACCCCCAAGCCAACACCTGCTGCCCATCCACTGTGATTTTATGCTACCCGAACCCTAACAATTGTCTTCCTCTCCTGCCTTCAGATTGCCAGAAATGCTTTAGCAAGACAATCTTGTGTTTCTTAATCACAGATGAACTCAACATGCAGATGCACAGATTCACACTAGGCTACAAATAGCACGTCTTCAGGGACCTGTTTTGATAAGAGTTACAGTCCTAGATACCTGAGGAGGGTGGAGGAGAGAATAAGTAAGGCTAGGATTTCCCCTGCCAATTTCATCTATTTTAATCCGCACCTCTTCAGAAGCCCATGGCTCTACTAGGTTCTTAGCTGTCATTTAGGTCTCTGAAACCTGGCTGGACACTTATGAAAATAGCAGAAAAGAAACAAAACAAAAATACACTAAGTCCTCAGAGCCTGTCTTCATATAGTGGAATACCACGTAGCTGTCAAAAAAACAAATGAAAAATAATATAGGAAGAAAGGGTGTGACCCTTCTTTGTAACTTACACAGAAAAAAAATATCCCAACATTGAAAAAAGCAAGGGTACAAAGTAGAAGGGTGAATAATCTCTTTCTGGATGTACTTCTATGCACATAAAATAACCCAGGGAGACACATAAGAAGATGAGACACTGGAACCTGGGAAGATAGGGGCATATCCAGCCTGAAACTTCTATAACTTTGGACAACTTCTTTAAGAAAAAGAATGTACATTGATGAGTACAATAATAGTTTCGGCCTAACAAAGGGTTCTAAGGCTTAAGCTTCTCTAGCTTTATGGCAAACCCACTACTGGAAATGGGTTTCCAGCTAGGCATGGTGGAGCACGCCTGTAATCCCAGCACTTGGGAGGCTGAGGCAGGAGGATCATTGTGAGTTTGAGACCAGCCTGGGCTACAAAGTGAGCTCAAGACCAGCCTGAACTGCATAATTGCATAGCGAGATCCTACCTCAAAAAGAAAAAAAAAAAAAAGGAAATGGGTTTCCAGTAAAGAGACCATTAATGAACAGTTTTGGAACCTGTTTAAAACTCAAGTCATTTTTTACCTATTAAAAAACTAAATTTGTAAACAATCAATGTATTTGCAAAAGTAACTCTGGAGAAAGAGAACTGACTCACCAAGCCACATGAAAAACTTCATATTCTCACAACCAAATTCATCATAAGAAAACTGCAAGACCTGCTAGTCATTACACCGAAATATCATATTACCCATCCGATTGCCAAAGTCCAAAAGTTTTTTTCTTTTTAAATATAGTTAGTAAGGGTGTGGGACATCATCGTACGTTGTTGTAATTCAGTACAAATGACTTCCATGGAGGACAGCATTTCCCACAATTACAAATGTGCACTCAGCAATTCCACTTCTACAAATACAGTGAGCAGGTAGGTTGTACTGTGTGTAAAGCAGCAGCTGTAAATATAACCACTGAAGCACTATTTGTACATCAAACTACTGGAAACAAATTCAAGAGGAGACGGGCTAAGTAACTCATGCAATACTCACTCAGTAGAATATTGCACAACTGAAAAATAAAATACACACCTTAGTAATTACATTACTAATGTAATGATAAAGAATAATCTTCAATCTATATTTTCATTTGCTAAATGCAAATTCAAAACACATTGTGGATGCTCCTTGATGTAATATATTTCCTATAAGTACAGAATATTTTTAGCACCATTTCACCAACAACTTGCAATATTGCTATCCCCAGGGAAGTGAAGTGGATTCCTGAGGAAACCCTTTGGGGTGGGAGGGAGACCTACTTTGTACTTCTAAGTTTTGAAGCATGAAAACAGAAGATTTTTAAATTTTTATGTAACTCACACCAACCATAAACTGACAAAATGTGAGAGTGTTCAGGAGCTCAAACTTTCCCAGGAAGATGAGGCCTATACTTGATGCAGATTAAACAGGGGTGATAAACCTGAGAAGACTGGATATTTTCCTCCTCCGCTGGAGGGTGAACTTCTCACATTTAAAAGTCTCATTGGTTCTTCAATTTTTCAATACTTTTATGATTGTAAATGAAACATTTTGTTAGGGTTTTTCTTATCCAGTGGACCAGATAAAGTCCCTACAAAATTACTGTTTAGTTGTGGCAGGTGTGAATTCTTCTCCGTGAGCCTGACATAGCTGCTTTAGTTTCTCAATGATAATGAGACATCCCTTCCCCAAGCTAACGAACTCTATCACTCAAAAAGGGAGGTGTGTATGATACACGGGAGGAGACAGAAAAGAACAAGGAAACCCACTGTCTATTCCTTCATTCTTGGTAAGGATTCAGTTACTTTGCTAAATGTAAAGACGGTCGGATCCCTTGGAACATGGTTAAACATCCCCGCAAATAAGGACTCACTTAGATACGTGAGGAGACAGGCAGAATATCAGATCCTAAGTATGGGTCAATATTGTGAAAATAAGAAGTTTGTCACCAGTCAAGAGTACTAACTCTGTCAATAAAGAATTAGAATATATGAGAAATGTTTTGTTACTGATAGGTTATGCATCCCAAGAGTTCTTTAGAGTTAAGAGTGTGTTTCAATCACTGGTGAGGAGGTAATATGCTATTTTTGACAACCCTTAGGCTGTAACTACTTATTAGATCCTTCTTGCATATCTCTGTCTTCCTGAGAAACCACTTGGAAGATACCACCACGTATTACAGCAGCCACTGATATTTTCCTACTAATCTATCCATAACTCTGTAATGTTTGTAATGTTTCTATGCTATTTCGTAAATGGATGTATGTTTATTATTATGTGTTTCCTACAACAACCATTGAAATAGTTAATGATTTTTCAATAGGTCACTCATGTATAGCTCTATTTATTTTCTTTAGAAGCCACTCTGAAGATACCAAAGTATAGTACAACTATTGATAATCTCCTACCTCTTTTGTCTGTAACTCACTATTATTTGTCTATTTGTTTTCCTGAGAAACTATCTTGTAGATAACAATATGTAAAACAATAACCATTGATAATTTCCTACCACTTTATCTAATTTGCTAAGCCCCCCTATTATTATGTTATCCTTCTTTTACTCTTTAAAATAAAAAAAAAAGAATGTGTTTCAAGACTGATTTTTCTTTCACGTGACTAAAATTTTCACAACAGTAAAGCTTGTGTGCTGAACCATCTGTCTCCACCAGATGGTGCTATCGCTTCTCCCAAGTCCATCACTCGTACTTCCTGCTGGAACTAGAAATACAAACTACTGTGTTCTGGTTGAAAACCAAAACTACACAAGATCTGTGAGGCTATCAAGGAAACACACTGTGCAAAACAACCCTGGCAGAGGCCGATCTGGGTCTAGAGACCAAAGACAGTTGCAGGTAATAATACTTCCCATAGCCCCCATACATACTCCGGCCCAGCCTTCAGGGCCCTTTACCTGTCGGGGGTCCATGAGGCAGAGGTGGAACCTGGGTAGTGAAGAGTAGCTGTGGTCCTCACGGAAATGGACACCGGGAAACGCAACCCCCACACCACCCAATTTCCACCCAGCCCAAATGTCACTCTTCTAACAGAGCCTGTCCTTATCGCCTTGGCCCACGTCAACCATACTTTCACTGGAATTTCTGTAGCTTTATGATTTTTACCCCTCTTTGGGCTTCTCAGAGGTTGCTTTAGAATACTATTTTACAATTTTCACCTAAGTGTTCCAAATTCTTTTAAGGCAGGGACGATGTTATAATTATCCTTGTGTAACCCGTATCGACAAAAGCATCTGACCATTAATGTATGCATAGTAAGGAGATCAAGAACATAGACAGTCTGAAGCAGGTGCTCAGTAATTTAAGTAGCCTGAGTGATAGAGAGGATGCTGGCCCTGTTTGGCCACCATATAGATATAGGAAAATGACCTTATATACCATAATATTTCGAGCTTTGTCTCTAAAAAGATGGGATAGGATTGTCCTAACGCTGTGGTTTTTACAACTGTTTTTGCGCTTTAATGTGTTGCTTTTATGCGGTGAAAATTTTCAGTATGTCCCCCCTTGAGGGAGCCTTTAAGGCAGGAACACTTGAACAAAGGAAACAGAAGGATGTTTCTGCTGAGGTGAACGGCATCTTCCTCTCCACTCCTCTTCACTGTCATCTCCATTGTTCTCTCTTCCCTTTTGTGCTTCTTTGCCTTGACCGTAAGCGCCGTGACACCTCTGACCTCTGCAATGTCTGCTCTATGCTCGCAGAAGTGCGGGGCGAGCACTGGCTCCATGGGCCAAATGACAGCAGGGTGCTCGCCCATTTTCCAGAGCAGGGGAGGAGACTGCTGTGGGGCCCACAAGCAGTGACTGTATTTTGGAATAAAAGGGTACAAACAGGGACGCAAGTGAAAGAGGGACATGTATACTAAGCACAGTCTCTGGGGGAGACGTGACAGGGGAGCAGACACTTTGGACACAGCAAGGACTCCAGATTGAGGCTAAGACCAATAACTTCGTGGTAGCAAAGGGGAAAGGCATGTTGGACCAATAAAAGCAAAACTAAGGCTATTTCCACGTTCAGAGTAAACATGCTGTTCCCAGTTTGTGCCTTGTGTTACCTCCATCAGAAGAGGCACTGTCCAAGGACCTAACCTATTTCTCAGTAATATGGAGAGATTTAGGCTTAAAAGGGATAAGATATAAAAAGAAGACAGGAGGGAAAAAAAAAAAAAGAATGCATGTTTCCAGTTTCTCCCAAATAGGAAATGTGATGGTTGATTGTGTCAACTTGAGTAAGAGAAGTTCAACTAAATTGGCTCAACAATTCCACACCTTTGGGTACTGAAGACCCACCCTAGGGCAGCTCATCACCTGGATGGTATAAAGGCATAATGAGGAGAGACAGATCTGCTTCTGTTTCTTTGGAGGAGCTCCAGTCTTTTGCCTTCACCTTGGACGTCATCTTCTGGGTTCTGACGCAGACTCATCAGCTTCCAGTGCAGACCCTTCAGTCTTCCGGCATAGACACTTCTGCCTTCCATTGCAGACTCATCAGCTTCCTGATACAAACTCCTGTGGGACACTCCAGTGAGCTCCAGATCTTCGACTGAATCCTTGGGTCTCCAGTGTTCAGACACCCTCTTTTTGCTTCCTCATCCAACTCTGTGGGCAGCCGTTGTAAGCCAATCTTATAAATTTTTATATATTTGTAAATCTTATAGTATATCTGTTTCTCTAGCAAACACTAAATGACACAGGAAAATATGTGTTTTACATAGGTGTAAATGTGCACATACCTATAAGTATATATTAAACTTAAATAATATATATATACATATATGTATATGTAGAACTGATAGCAAAAGTGTTTGGCTTTAAGTCTACACCACAGGAATTTTTGCAACACTAACTCCCTCTTCTTCCTAATATAAGAGACAGCAAAAATATGTATGTATATATCAGTTGCATTTATATGTGTACATTTCTTATACAAAATGAATATATTTGATTGAAATATATATACATATATATATATAAACACACACACACACACACCCAATAAGGTAAAGTAAGGGTAGATAAAAAGAAAATAGACCAAAAAAATAATAATAGTAAGCAAAAATAAGACTTTGCAACATGTTAAATCATCTCCTAGTATCTTCAGGGGTCTAGTTCCAGGACCCCTGTGCATTCCAGAGTCTGGAGGCTAAACTCTCTTATCTGCAGTGGTGCACTATTTGCTTATCACCTATGCAATAATCCCATATACTTTAAATTACCTCCAGACTGCCTGTCACACGAACTGCAATATAAATATCATGTAAACAGTTGTTACGCTACGTTGGTTGGGAATAAGCTGAGAAAGAATTTCTGTGTATGTTTAGTATGGAGGCAGAGTACGAGGATAAAGAGGGATTAACACTCTTTCTTTGTTTCATTTTATTAGTACATGTTTGCAGTGCATAATGATTACATTCATTGTGGGGGGTTGGTACATGCACATAATACATCCTAGTTCTTTTTGTTTCAATAAAAGTGGTAGAAATGTCCATCCAGCGGGCTTTTAACCCTTTCCCCTTCTTTGTCTACCTTTCTTTTGTAACAGATCTTCTTGTTTCCTATTCTCTTTTATGTTGCTCTATAATTTACTTTTACTTTGTTTCTCATACAAGGTAAACCATGCAATATTTAAGCTTGTGTGTTTGATTTTATGCACAGGGTTCCTGGAACATTACAGTATCAAGGTATATCCACTTCCCTACAAACGATACAAGTGTATCCTTTATGACAGGTCCTTATCCCTTGTTCACAGATAAACCATGTTTTCTCCATCTATTCGTCTTTTGATGCCCATATAGGCTGTCTCCAAGGTTGAGAGTGAATTGTGCTGTTAAAAACATAAATAGGCATGTATCACTCTAATATGATGTCCTTAACTCTTTCAAAAAGATATCTAGAAGTGTAATAGCTGGGTCTGATAATTTTGTGAGAAATCTCCATACTGCTTTCCATGGTGGTTGTACCAGTTTACATTTCCACCAGTGTAGAAGGGTTTCTTTGTCCCTGCAACCACTCCAGCATTTATTGCTATTTGATTGCTTGGTAATAGTCATTCCTTAAATTACAATTTTCCTATTGAATTTTGTTTTCCAATTCAACAGGGAAATATGAAGGGTATAAATATCCTGCAAGCAGGCTTTACTGTTTCAGTTGCTTCTAGGACCTCTGTCAATGTGTCACTGAGATGCAATTTTCATAAACTTTTATTGTAGGAACATAAAAGCATTGTGTTTAAGGCTAGCCTTTAGTTGAGAGCCACAGTTTCCCATTCAAACATGCTTCTTATCATTAATCACCACCATTCTAGACTCCCTGGGAACTGCTACTCTCTTTTATCTCTGGGTTAATTTGGTGTTCACCTGGAGTTCTCAGAGGTTAAATGGTGACTTGTCTCCCTTTACTGAATAATCTGAATTTGTGTATTCAAAGGACTCACTTATTTCTTAAGCAAAACCAAACCTTGACAGATACTGTCTTGCTACACAGTAAGTAGCAGAACAACCTATATGAGAGTGGCATCCCCCAAATGCCATAAAGATTAGAGATAAAATAGAAAGGTAAGTGGGAAAGGGGAAGCATCAGCTACAGGGCAACGTCCATTGTTCACTCATCTGGCCCCACGATGAACACTTCTTTTGAAAAGGTTTGTCTCAGTCAGCTCTCCCATTTTTGGTACAAAATATCCCACACCCACCATTTAAAGGAGGTGCGATTTACTTCGGCTCATGGTTTCAGGGGATCCAATCCATGGTCAGCTGGCTCCAGAGCAGAAACATCTCAACAAAAGGGTGAGGTGGAGCAAAGTGGCTTAGTTCATGGAGCCCAGGAAGCAGAGCAGGAGAACACACTCGAGAGGAAGGGGTGCCAGATGTGATATAACAGCAAAGGTCAAACCTCTACGACGCCCCAGACATACCCAGAAGTTTGCCTCACTAATCCCTGGTGTGGCTCTCAATACACTCAAGTTGACAATTGAGCTTAATTGTCTGAAAGCTTTCCTTAGTGATAGTATTAGGAGGTGGGCCTTTTGGGGGATAACTGGTATAGATGAAGTCACTAGAGTACAGCCTGGGAGATGGGAACAAGGTATTTAAAAGAATAGGAAGAGATATCAGAGCTTCCTCTGTCTGCAGTATACACAGAAAAGGCAGCCATTTACAAGCCTGGAAGAGAATCCTCACCACAGACCTAATCTACTGGCCCTTGAGCCTTGGGCACAGCATTCAGAACTGTGAGAATTAAATGTCTATTGTTTAAGACACCAAGTCTGCGTTGCTTTGTTGAAGCATCCAGTTGACTAATGTAGGTGAATTCTCACAGCATCTCCAAAACTGAACAAATATAGATACGCTGCTTTTATTTTACAGATGAATAGAAAGACCAGTTCTTTAGCTAGAATCACATCACGAATAGTGCATCTAAATCTTATTCTCTCCGTAGTAAGTTCTCTCAGCTATTTATTCAGCAAGTATTGACTGGTCATCTTGTCTATACAGAATGCACACTAAATATCAAAGTCACAAAGACAGAGACTGCATAGCCCCAAACATTAATAAGCATGTAAGTTAGCAGGTGAAAGAGATCATTTTAAAAACTAGTTACAACAACCTAGCAATAGAAATTCACTAATACAAGTTCATGTTGGATATGTTACGGTGGCACAAAATGAAACACGACTACTTCATGTGGAGAAGCTGGGGCAGGTGTTTCATGTAAAGGGACAAGAATCATTACTGAAAAGAATTAGGGGTTTGGTGAATAGGCAGAGAAAGGCAGGAAGCATATTTCAGAGATTACTATCAAAATTTGTGAAGTAAAATTATAGCCGGCATATTCGTGGTTTAACAAGCAATTGGAAAGGCCCAGGGTATAGAGTCAAGGATAGAAAAGACAGAGGGGATACTGCCAATGAAGGCAAGAGACATATTGAGAAAGACTAGCATCGCACTTGGAGAAATTTTCATTAGACAGATAGGTTACAGTTTATTTCCTCACTTTCTATGTTTTCTTCACTTTTGTCTAAAGTTATCAAGAGTCCCTACACCTATGTCCAAATTTGCTCCAGTCCTAAGGGTAGTTAGGTCTTGGTATTCCGATTCTTTTGTTCCCCTTTGAAGGACTAAAGGTTGGCTAATCACCACTTCATAGGTCTAAGAATTTGCTTCATTACTGGGTAAAAGAAAAGACCAAGAAGACAACCAATCCTATAGGTACTTCAGTCCTACAGGTACTTCAGGGAGACGATTATACGATAGGTATCACCAAGTCCAGTCTGGCAGTGAGGCTTTACAAAAATTAAGTGCAAATGATCCAAAAGTGTGGGCTTAGAGGAATCCATAATAAATAACAAAAAAACTATGTTGAAAACAATTTCTCTTGCCTCGGAGGAGGTGGAAGCTAAGCCTAAGTGAGCCACCTTGGGGGATTAATTGCTCACAGTCAGGAAGATCACCATGCCAAAGAACAGAGCACCTCCCCAACTTGGTCCTTGTGGTGCAACAATTCCTGCAATTGCTGTAGATGTGGTCAGGAAGATCACAAATATCAAAGGAGACCATTCTGTTCGATGCAGCCTACTCTTTACTTATTCATTCAAAAAATATTCCTTGATCACTTACTAGGTCATGTTTAAAACACTGAGAATATATACAGGAAAAAAATGGAGCCACGGCTCCTGAGAAGCATATTTAGCATGATGCAGAAATTACAAACAAAATCCCTTACTCTAGACTAGCAGAACTCAATGGAAAAATGTAAGTGAAAAAATAAGATTTAATTCACAGCAGCATAAAATCTATAAAGCAGGTATAAATACCTTTAATGAAAAACACATAGAAAAAATGTAATCTACTAAAGGACATATAAAATGAGAAGAGTGATGGGAGAGGCTTTCTATACTCTTTAGATGAATAATTTATTATCAGAAAATAGTAGTTCCCTCCCAAAGTAACCTCCACCAAGATTACAGTTGGGGTTTTTGACAATCTCTGAAAATCTACTTCCTAATACAAATGGAATAATAAAGGACCACACATAACAAAGTCAATATGGAAAAAGAAGAGTAAAGTGGATCCAGGAGTGGAACAGTCCCAAAATAATATATAGAGAGATGTAATTCAAAACCACTGCCATCAAAGCAGATTGGAGCAAAAGCATTCGAATGGGTAGGTGAAATTAAAGAGAGTATGAAATTCTACTTGTGAGAAGTTAATTCATGATGAATTCAATAGCATAAAACATGAAAATCGGTGAAAAGACCTGGCTCACAGGATAGAGGAAAAGAAAACTGGGTATCTACCTAATACCATGTAAAAGTGGAAACAGAGTAAAGACAAAACGAATGCAAACTCGCACAGGTCCTTAAAGTTCAAGGGTCCTCACGGCAGTGTTGTATGTGACTCGGGAGAGCCGAGTCCATGGAGATGACCATCAGCAGAAGGGAGCAGAGGTAAACTATAACACATGAACACTGGGCAGCACCAGAAAATGGTCAGAAACAAAAGACTCTACAGACACAATGCAAATGGCTGGGTCTTTAAAAGTCACTCCGAAACAAATGAAGAACATAAGATCAAAAGCGCAGTAGCCTTTGCGTAAATTAAAAATACACATCAGCACTCTGAGGCTTAAGCAGGAAGACTGTAAGTTCAAGCCTGGCCTGAGAAACTTAAAGATTTAGCAAGACCCTGCCTCAAAATAAATAAAATAATAACAAGATATGAACACAATAGCTGAATCTTGGAAATGGCTTATACACCCGCTAATAGACAAGTAGGTAAAGAAGATGTGATATTTATACACAACGGAGCACTACTCTGCCCTAAAGAAGGATAAACTTGAGTCCTTCACAGGGAGATGGATGCACCTTGAGAACATGATATAAAGTGAAATAAAACAAACACACAACCTTAAACATCACACGGTTTCTCTTACATGAGAAGTCCCAAATATCAATAATGAGCAAAATAAAAGACGCTAGGAAGTAGGGAGATCTTTTGCAGTTAGTAAGGGGAACAAGAGATGGAAGGAGAAAGACAGGGGATTTTTTTTAAAAAAAGAACTAAAAATATGGAAATGGAGCTTGTGCAAACGGGAGAGGGAGCAAGAGATGGAGGCAGCAGCAGGGAAGAGGAACACAGACAGGAATTACGCTGAGTTAGTTACGAGCTCCAGGTCCCCCCAGTGAATACAGCCATTATGCTCTGCGAGCGTGTACTCCTAAAAATAAAAATTTAAAAAAATTGAATAAATTGTACTGCTAAAAATAAAAATAATCAATGTAATTATAATAAATGTAATTATTATTAAAAAATAATAAATGTACTGCTAAAAATAAAAATTAAAAAAAATTAATAAAATAAACCAGTCCTGCTTATAGGCAGGATATTGATTTCAAGAACCTCTCGCATTGCAGACACTCAAATTGATCGATGCTCAAGTCCCTTACACAAATTGGGGCGGCATTGGCGTAGACCTTACGCAATCCTCCTCTCTGCTTGAGATCATCCCTAGATCGCCTATAAAACCTAATACGGTGCAAATTCTGTGTAAGTAGTTGTCATGTTGCATTTTGTAGGGCATACTGACCAGAAAAATTCTGTAATTGGTCAGGAGAGCCAGACACAACCTTTTTTTATAAATATCTTGGATGACTGATGCTATAGATATTGAACCCAGGGACACAGCAGCTAACTGTACTGCACTGTCTCGGTATTGCTTATCTGTCTCCTCCACGAGCTCCCTAACAACAGGGTCTGCTGATGTCTGCTGATGTCTTAGAACCCAGCAGAGCTAGTAAAGGTTTGCTCGCTTTCTTTGAAAGGTTTCTCTTTCTCCGCTCTGACCCATTCCATCATGCACGTCCCACATATGCAAACAATGGAGAATATCAATTATTTTAATTCTTGTTAATATGAGTCTTTAAAATGGTAGTCCATTTGAGAACTGGAATAAATATTTACTGTATCATGTATTGATGCCAAGCTTGACTCTAAGCTTATATCCTCTCTAAATAAGCTCCACGAACTCTAAAAATACACAGATTAAAAAGTGTTGTTTTTTTTTTTAAGCTAAAAGCACCAAGGGCTTCTGCATGTGCCAACACAGCACTTAGCACCATGGCGCTCAGAAGTGTGAAGAGATCGCATCCCGAGGCACACCCCAGTGCACCAGGCCCGCCCCTCATTGCCTCCCGCATCACAGGAGGAAGCTTTTGCTTTTGTAACCCCTAAAATTACTTCCCACAAACATTAGCAGTGTTCCACAGCAAGGAATGATCACACCTGCCATCTAAAGAAATCGTTGAAAGCTTGCTCTGCTTTTACCCGTGCTGGCCTTCCATTCCTTTTACCCTAATACCCTTCCAGGCTCAACACAGAAGTCTCTTCCCCGATTTCCCTAGTATTCCTAAAGCACACACTGCAGCCCACCACAGTTCTTGCCTCCCGCTACATGAACTAGCATTGCAAGAATCCTAAGCTTAAAGTGCCTGGCCTCTTTTGCTTCTCTAACTTGTAAGATTCTCATCGCTTCATACTCACCTGACTTGATTTCTGAGAAAGCTTGAATTTGGAAACATTTGAGCTAGTGTACACATCCCTTTCACAAGCAAAACATACCCTCAGTAACCCTCTCCAGAACCAACACTCTTACCAGGTCTGCATGAGGCCATAGGTAGTCCCATAAGAGCCAGGTAGACCAGGACACACACCGAGCCAGGACACACACGATGTCAGCTGTGGCTAAGCTCCTCTGCAAGGCACTCCAGTGTGTGTCTTCACTCTGCTTCATTCTAAATCCTGCAGAAAAGTATCCATAGTGAAAGAAAGAAAGAGCTAGGCTGAGGAAGGCCAGCCCAATGCAAACAACGTAGAAAATCATTTTTCTGGGAATGAAATATTGAGCCCGGCGGGCAGCCACTGGAAGAACAAGACTGGTTTCCTCACGGCCTTCACAGGATATGACGAGGCATTTGTTTTCCACAGGCACAATTAATACTCCACAGAGCAAATCATTCTATTTGCCCCCACTTACAATAACCAATTTTTTAAAAAATCTGATTTTATGATTCTACCTCTGAAGAGCATCAGCATGACTCTTAAGCCCACTCTCTCCCTCATTTACCTAATGACCTGGCGTTAGTTCGAGGTGTCAGTTATTAAATTATTTATTTATTTTTTGGTACTGGGGATTGAACCCGGGTCTTCACATGGAGCCACATCACAACCTCTTTCTTATTATTTTGACACAGCCACATGCTAAATTTCCAAGTCACCCAGGCTGGGCTTGAACTACTGACACTCTTGCCTTAGCCTCCCATAGTATTGGGGCTACAGGTATGTGTCACCACATCTAGCTAGCTTGTCTCACCTTCCATCAAATTGCTATAGCATCTATCTACCTGACTTCCTTGCATTTGTCTCACTGCCCACTCCATTCCACTCTCCATATTATAACCAGCTTTTCTAAACTTCTAATCCTATCACATTATGACCTTGCTTAAAATTCTCCAGAGGAGGTCCATCTCCATTATCCAGTGCCGGAGCTCAGTAACACGCATGGCCTATGAGGATGACTTGGCCGCATGACTAACATTCCAGCCTCGCTCTCTGCTGTTTCTTAAGCACACCTGCAGCTAAGCCCATACTATTTGTAACCCCCTGCTCAGAAGGCACTCAGGCTTTTACTTCCGCATGGTCTATTTTCTTTGGTGGGGTGACTTTGTTCTGCCCTCAAAAAGGTCAGAGTACTGTGATGGTTAACTTGGTTGTCAACCTGACTGGCTTGAATAATAAAGCACTCTGCTGGGTGGGTCCTGGGGGTGTATCCAGCCCCTGGCTCCTTCCTTCCTGGCTGCCATGAAGTGCAACATTCCCTCTCCATGGCCTTCTTCCAAGGTATTTCTGTCCCGGATGAGCCAACCCATGGAAACCTCTGAAACCATGAGCTAAAAATACACCTTTCTTTCTTCAAATTGTGTGTCAGGTATTTTGTTCTAGTGACAGAAAGCTGACCAGTGCAAGTACTTTTGTCTCTCTGTAAGGTGGATCAACACAAATATTTCTTTATCTGCCAGGCTTTCCCCAAAAGAGCTGCTCTCACTCTCCTACACATTACCACTGCTCTTATGTTCATCTCTCGGTACCACTCAGAGCCGACTACTATCACCGGTCATTACCTCCTTGTCTCACTGATTTGACGGAGAGCTCACTGGGAGCAGAGACCTGGTCTTTGCATCTCTGAGTTCTAAAAATGCCTATCAGTAAATAAATAAAAGAAAACATGGGGGGGGTGACTCGTACTTATGCCTCAAACAGCACTAAATGTATGCTTGTACCAATGCACACAGGTTGAGAAAAACAGGGGAAAACCAAAAGTGAGAGGAAAAAAAAGTAAAAGTTCATCAGTGTAAAACATGATGCCAAGAACCACAGTGCCAAGTCCGGGTGGATCTGAAGAAGATGGGAACACCACAGTCAGCCAAGTTAGGAAAAAAAACAACTCAATTCAAAATCAATTCCAAAAGGGTCACAAGCTGGTTATAGGTGGTGGCAGACAGCAGAACCCGAAGGGCCTGAGCCACATTCAGAGAACAAGCACTGGATCAGAGGGCAGAATTGTCAGACTGGGACTGTGGCGTGTGGTCTCATGAAGACATCTGACCAAGCCAGTGGCAACTCCAGGGGTGATGCTGATGGTCCCTGTGACGTTTTTAGTCATGGTATTCAGGATCCCTAGAACTGTATGACACAGTATCTTATACCATTCCCCAGCCTGTAAGTGGATCTCAAAGGGACTACTTCCTATCAAAGTGGTCCTAAATCCCAGATCCAATTTTTATTTTCCCCCATCCGATACAGTTCTTGATTTAAAATGACTTTATTTTGAATCTGTTTACCTTTACCTACCCTTATCCCTTGTTATTGTAAATTCATTCACTCAACATGCATAACTGTCAGGCACTGTTAGAAAGGAAAGTAACCCATACCCAGCACCTTCACACATCACTTCCATGGGCTGTGATTTCTACATATTATCCTTATGCAATCTCCACAACAACTCAGTAAGGCAGGTATTATTAAATATTACTTTCTACATTTCAGACATTAGGAAAGGTAAAGATGAAGCATAGCAAGATTAAAATGAAGCATAAGATGGTTAATAAGCCCACGGCTTTGCCTTAAGTGCTAAAGGAAGAATTCTGATCTATCCCTGTCAGAATCTAAATTCCACCTTCTCTCCATAGTACCATTCCTTCTCTAAGGCTTTCAGCTGAAATACAGCCCCAAATAAAATATCAAAATCTCAGGGTAGAATGACAAGCCTAAGCGGATCAGATAACAAAGAGCAAACACCAAGAAATGTAAAAGAAAAAATATAAATTAATTAAGAATCAGAACCTGCACAGCGAAGGGAGAGAAAGGTGACGATCCTAGTTCCCACTCTCAAACAGACCCTGCAGACGGGCGCTGGCTGATCTACGTTGTCAGTTGTAAGCTTACTACGTCTTACTATCAGGTGAAAAGCCCGGTCAAGCCTCAACGACACAGCTCTCTGGACAAAAGCCCAGGGATCACTGAATGGAGGGTGGTGACTTAAAAGCAAAAATGCTGACAAAGTCAGGGTGGGCAGGACCAGAAGAGGTCGTGTCTACAAGATCCCGGGCTGAGAGAAAACAAACGGCTGGAAAGCTGGAATCAAGGAGGCAGTATGGGGGGCTGGGGATTTAGCTCAGCGGCAAAGCGCCTGCCTGGCAAGCGCAAGGTCGTGAGTTCGGTTCCCGGTACTGGAGAAAAACCAAGAAAAACCAAAAAAAAAGAGGCAGTAGGGATGCCAGGCCCCTTGAGGGGGCAGTGCCCTCCCTTGCACCATACTGCCCATTCCCCACAGGCAGGCGGTACGACTCCAGAGACCCGCAGCTTCTGCCCAAGCAGCAGAAATTGACAAACTTCTCTTACCCCAAAGGAATCAAGGACCTTCTCACACCATGGACTGAGTTCTCCCACCTAGCCTAGATATAGAGGCACTTCTGGTTTAAACATTTTTACTTGCTGTCCTCCCTATTTTTATTGCTTTGCTGGGCCTATCAAACTTCTAATATACAAGCTAAGTATACCTATACTTAGCTTATACAAGCTAAGTATAGTGGCAGTCTTGGTTTTTCCTACTGTTTCTGGCATATTCCGTGACAGCTCAGAGCACACCAAAAGCTGCTGAATTGTTTAGTGTTTAACCCCTCAGTGTAACAGGGCGGAAGCAGCATAGTCTCTGAAACACAGCTGCTTCAACGCTCTGTCAGAGAGGAAGCCATTCTTTCATAACTCTATTTTATTCTACGTCCACCTGCGAAATAAGCCAGAAAACTGGTGGGCATGTGAGTGCCACAGTCAGAGGGCATAGCGATCAGGAAATGGTCTCACCCGCTAAACTTTTAGGTGTACAGACCACGGCATTCCCACAAGCAAAACAGCCAGAGACACCATCAACATCCTACTTGATTTGTATCACCGTGGAAAACTCTACAGGAAAGAACAGGCTGAGGGCGCAGTCCTCCTAAACAGAACATCAGAAGCCTCTGCCCGCTAGGTAAGGGATTCGGGCTGTGTACACACACTTGTGCGCGCTGTGCCAGGCTTTGAAGTGGCTGGAGGGACGTGTAGAAACACCTATACTTGTACCATCTTGGCCTTCCAGACGAACACAACGCAATGGTTCCCTGAAAGCGTCGGAAAAAAAGTACAGACACAGGAAAACGCACAGACCAAAGCCATAGGCTTAGGGACTTCAACACGGATAGGGACGCCCAACGCGTCCCGGAAAGAAGCAGGAGGAGCACGCAGCCCAGAGAAGCAATCGTCCTGCAGTGAGCTCGGGAACACAGAAGCACCCAGATGACCTCGAGAAAACACAGGGAGGGGGTGGCGGGAGGCACTCTCGGCCGTCCGGACGCGTAAAGCTCCAGGAACAGCGAGGGACACGCAGGCCTGAAAGGAAGCAGAGGCAGGCAAAGCCAGCGGCCGTGCGAGCCAAAGATCAGCCGCAAACAGAAAGCAGGCCGGCAGCAGGGCCCCCCGGGGCGCCGGGGCGCAGCCCTGCGGGGCCCGGGACTGAAGCCCCGGGGAGAGCGGCCAGCAGGGCCCCGGGCCTCGTCTCCG
>NW_004955491.1:539039-581082 GCF_000276665.1 Chinchilla lanigera
GGCCGGGCCTGGCTGGGGACGGGGCCGGCGCCCGCGGGACCTGGAGGGGACTCGGCCGGGCAGCATGTGACACCGGCCAGGTGGGTGCCCGCCTCCCCTCTGCGCCCTGGGCTCGGGCGGCCGCAGAGCCCGGCCGAGGTAAGGCTGGGGCGGGAGGGAGAGGAAACTAGGCCTCCCCGGGGACCAGCCCTGGCCAGGTCCCGGGGCGCAGGCTCCGGAAATGGGGGGCTGGGCCGATGGGCAGAGCTCTGGGAGAAGGCTGAGGACCCCGGCCTGCTTTTGTCTGAAAAGGTCGCTTCCAGCCAGGTCCCCGCCTTGGAAATGGGCACCCGGCCCCCGCGAGGTTCCCGGGGCCAATAATCAGGACTCTGTCTCCAAACTCCGGGCCCCGGGGAGAGCTAACCCCCATCCTGAGGCGCAGCTGGGCTTCCCTCGGCACACCATCCCTTACCTGGAGATGTGTTAGGCTCTCCTTTTCCGAGCCAGGCCTGGGCCTTTCCGCATTATCTCCGTGGCATTTGCATATGTGTCTCGCTGTACCCACCTCCCTTCCCTGATAGCCAGCGCTCTTTAACCTGTGACCCTGCCTGCCCTGCCCCCCGCCCTATTTGCCCATATATGGGCGCTTCCCAGAGCTCTGCGCGGAGGGCGGTGGGAAGAGCGCTGTTAGCGCAGGGGGCCGAGCGCGGTGCTGGGACCCCGGTTGGAGCCCTGGTTCTGAGCATCGTCTGTAAGTAAGTGCCTTCCCCCAGGACGGGCCTGGAAGAGCTGGGCCGGACTCCACTTGTGTTCCCTTCCCGGTCCTCTTCTCCCCTTCCTGGAACTCGGATTCCCAGAACAGATCTGTCCTCCTGTCTACCTGGAAGTGAACTCTGACCCCACTGTCATTCTGGAGCGGGCAGGACGCGCCAGACAGACAGGGATAGTGGGCTGGGTTTGCTTTCAACTCCACTACTCCTCTGCTCTCCAGCTGTGCCCCAAGTCCTGCATCCTTGGCCCACCCCTGAAACCCCAGAGTCCAGCTGTGCAAGCCCCTGTGGGGCCTCGGCTGGGCTCAGGCTTCCTGGAGCATGAAGAGGCTCCCAGCCCAGGCCCTGGTACACGGGCATCGTCTCTAACCAGGCTGTGGAGCTGAAGCCAAAGTGGCTCCTTTGGCCCTAGGAGGGAGGTGTGGAAGGTCAGTCCCACTTGAGAGAGTGGATCAGGAGGAATGAATGTCAAGGCCCTAGTCAGAAGGAGAGAGATGTCAGGAGGAGCTGAAGGAGTCCTTCTTTCCTAAAAAATACAGTGATTCCGGTCATAGGAACCCTTCCACGTATCAGGGTTCTCTAGGGTGTCCAGCTTCTATCACGTGGTCTGTCTGAGGCTGGCTGTGGCCACATTACTTACCGTGTCTGTGGGATAGACCCGAAGACGTCATTCCTGGTGTCTGGAATGGTCAGTCTCTGTGTGGTGTGGACGAGTTCGGGTTGTTTGTGGGATCATGAGTTGAATGGGACCTGCATGACTTCAGGATTGGTGAGCTACAGCGTCTGGGGCCCTCACACTGTGTACAGTGAAAAGGAGCTGGTCACTTCCAGTGCTGGCCTGGTGAGCCTGAGCAAGATCACCTATGTTAAGGACTGAAAAATGTCACAGACATATCTGTATGGATGGCATTAGGGCCGTCAGGTGACTTGTGTCAGAAGTCAGCATTGCCACTCATACTGGTGTTAGATGAGGCCGTCTGGTCTATAAGGCAGTGGATGGTGTGATATTTTCAGACATGGAATATAGATTAAAAATGTTTACTACTATACAGCATTTACTGGGCTGATAGAGCTTTCCTATAATAGAATGCAGATCTTAGCAGCTAATGGTTCAGGAAGCTGCCTTTTGATGTATTTGTAGTGTTAGGGGAATTAATGTCAAAAAGTCAGTAAAGTTGTATCGGTGGCTTTATTTTCTAATAATGGTCTATATGGTGGTCTTATTTTCTAAGTCAAAATAAGAATGTATCTTTTTGATTAGGGTAAGAGGGTCTTTTGCTAAAGTAGACAGAACCATAGAAGATGGTGTCGACACCATGTAAATGGAGAAGTATTGTAATCTCAGGAGTATTTCAGTGATTTGTGTTTCTGAGTCAGAATATTTGAAATTGACATTGTTAGAAAATCCAAGAAGCATGGTCCTCAATAGATAGATAGCATTTGACATCACTTCAAAAGATAGCATGACAAGGGATGCGGGTATCTTTGAAATACAGTTTTACTTAAATGAACAGAAATGATCAGGAGCCAAGGTGCTGGGGCCTGTAAGGGAAAGAGCAAGCTCTGTCCACATTGCTGTGAGCTGGAGAGCTTTGTCTCCTAAGAAGTCACACATGAATGGGGGCATGGACCTGGCCTTCCTCTGGTCTGGATGTAGGCCAGATCACCGTGATGCCATCGTGTACTGGCTTTGCCTGTGCTCAGGCATATAAATAATGGTTATTCACCTCCCCACACACAGCAGTGGTGAAGGAGATGAGGCTGTTTGCATTCCAGTGGACTTGGCTTTGCAGGGGGTTGTACGGGCCAGGTACTCCCTTCTGATGTTTTTATGTAAGACCATATTCTTCAAACTTCCTTTAGCTTTGTCACATTCTAGCTGTGTCATGCCTGATAAGACAAGATCAAGGACTGGGACTTTGGGGTATGTTCTCCCTTTGGGAGAGAAAGATTACTGACCACAGATATTTCCAACTGGATGAAGGCACTGGTACAAATGATGTTAAAGGGGGTACAAATGATGTTAAAGGGCTTGCAGGAGACAGACAGGCACTCTATGACGAGACTGGAACTAAAATATCCTGGAAGCATATGGTACATATAGGTAAGGCCTAGATATCAAAGAAACACATTTATAAACTCAGGCACGACTTGCTTTTAATAGTGGTGGTGAATGTGGGGTGTAGGGTGCAGCCTGGACAGTATAGAAGCGGGTGAGGAAGATGACAGAGTTAGTCACATGGGCTCCCTAGGCAGGTATGAGGCAAGTTTCAGAAAGTGTCTACGGTGAGCAAGTATATTATTTAACATGTGGTGATAAAATAATGTCCCATCACAGTATCACTTGCCATATTTTGTACTTAAGGGGTAGATATAGGAAGAAAGTCATACACCGTCAATTAACTGGAAAGGGACGTAAGAGTCCATCGACATTGGCACACTTAAGTTAGACCTGTCTCTTTGCCCCGGATAGATGGTATCTTTGCCTATGGGTGGCCAGGAACTTGTCACACACTCCATCTGTAGAGTAGTTGCAGACCTGCCTGTTTGGTTATGTCAGACTCTATTGCATAGACATTGCAAGGGTGGCTCACTGTGTGTGTGTGTGTGTGTGTGTGTGTGTGTGTTTGCGCACATATGTACGTGTGTGAGGGTGTGCACATGGAGTGGTTCAGCAGGCCAACAAGCATCCTGCTAGGTGAGCTTCTACTCCTTTCACTTTAAACCTGGACCACACCAGAAAAATGTAGGGTCGGGTGCAACATGAGGTCTGAGGGCCCAGGGTCTTCCCTTGACTGTGATCTGCCAGGTTTCTAACAGCAGGGTGCCTGGGAGCTTACAATAGGCTTAGGTTTAGAGACCTTGATCTTAGGTCAAGAGACCTTCACCTATACCATTTGCTTAGAAAATCTGAGCAAATGTCTAGGGTCTTTGACCTTTAGATTCTGCAAATGGAGCAAAGTTTTCTGTTGTGTTTATAAGTCCTGTGTTTCTTACACTTCTCTCTCAGGTCAGCAATACCTACCATTTCTGTGACCCTCAAAGATAGCAGCAAACTTTTTGTTACTTTATTTCATCTCATTAGAACTGCGAAGGTCATGCTTTATCTCTCTTTTAAGGATAAGAAAAGTGATATTCAGACAGGTTTAATGTTCTCTGTAGTTGTCTTAAAACTAGCAAAGATTCAAACAAGGTAGAACTGAAACTCGGGCCACACTGTTTTAGCTGTACAGTTTTCATTCAGGCAGATATCCTTGCTGAGGGCCAAGTCAGCTTCCGGCAGTGGGGATTGCATGGTCAATATGGCGGTGACTGTGCCCTCATCAAGCTTGCGATCTGGCTTGGGAAATAGGTATTAACCCTATACTAGGAAACACAATCTGCATTTGAGAAATAAAGTATCCCCTGGAACAGAAGAGGATTCCAGGTGGAGGGACAGCATCAGCGAAGGCTTCTAATGAGAGGGGCTGAGCTGGGGCAGGCGGGTGCCAACAGGTGGAGACCAGGGCTGCCGGAAAGGGAGGCAGAGGCCAGCTGTGCAGAGTAGATAATCAAGCCATGCTGAGTATATGCATTTCACCTCAAGGGCAGTCAGCGGCTACTGAAGAGTTTAATCTACAAGTGGTGTTTTGAAGATCACCAAGATCTTTGTAAAGAGTGATCTGGAATCCAGTAAGACATGTTGAGGCCGGGGGCCAGGCCGTAATCCGTGTGCGATATCCTTCAGGACTGTCCACTATTTGTCCCCTTCATAGCTGGAATCTAGCTCATGCTGGTCTGAGTGAGAACACAGCATGCGCTAGATTCCAGCTATGAAGGGGACAAATAGTGGACAGTCCTGAAGGATATTTAGCACATGGGTCAATAGGATTTGGTGATTAAGTATGGCAAATCTGGGCTAGAAGGGAAACAAAAGGTTTTACTCTTTAAGTGAAATTCATGTTATTTATTTTTGAGATAGGGTCTCCTTAAGTCACTAAGTTGCCCATGTAGCCTGGGCTCAACACAGATGTCCTCCTGCCTCAGCCTTCAGTATGCTAGGATTATAGGCATGCACCTCCACACCTGGCTGATGTAAAAAATATTTATTGAGCATTTAGTATGGGCCAAGGTATAGAAAACTGAACAAAACAGATGTCGTTCTTAATCTCATATGGCTTACCATCTTCTGGTTGAAGTAGAGGGTAATTCCAAATATGTACAGAATTATATAGTCATCATTGTCTAAATGATACAGAAGAAAGCTGAAGTGGATTGCAGATGATAATCTCTTCAAAGAGAAGTACAGTGTAACCCAGTGAGGACACCGGAAATCTCAAGGGTAAATCAGTAAAGCATAATGTCAGTAGTGTTAAAGACTGAGGATTGTAGAAGATGTCCGGAGGTGGTGCTGGTTTAAGCAGGGTGGAGGCAGGTACTATGTAAAGACCACAGTAGGCACAAATCCTGCTGTAGGAAACCCTTGATGTGGGAAACACCATCTTGAGATAGAGTCTCTGAGATAGATAGCCTGGGCTACATGGGAACCCTTAACTACTGACGGAGAGATTCCAGTTGAGAAATTAAATATGTGACAGACATAATCCATGGCAGGAAGTCCATGGAGGAGACCGGTGACAAAAGAAGGTGAAACCGGAAGAGGAAGGAAAATGGAAAGAGTGGAAATGGAAATTGGGTGGTGGGTTTGGATTATGATAAATTGAAGCAGTTCTTTTCTCTTGGATGAGAGAATAAAGGCAAGAAGGTCACAATCTGGGGAAGTAATGAGACAAGTTTTCCCAGCATGAGAGACGAGGGTGTAAAGTAACATACTGAGGGGAAGACAACTTTATCGGCCATGTTAAATCTGTTAAGCCTGGTCATCCTTCCATTTTACAGTGACTACCTCTGTCATTGAAAACAACATCGTTTATTAGTTATAAGGCTCTGCCAGGCACTATAAAAATAGGAAGATGAGTAAAATCCAGACCCTGTGTAAGGAAGCTAAAACTCTAGATCTTGTACATTGGTTACAGTAGCCTGACTTATTTTCATCCCAGGCGGCAGCTGAGGAGGAAGATCCCATTCCTGACACTGTTCCTCTGAGCTGTTAGATCTAGGGTGTGTCACACACTGTCTGGGAATTATATGAGGCTGAGTCACTCTGAATGTTCGGAGAGTCGACAGAGAGAAACAGACAATAACATAATGCAACCTAGAGGTTAATGACCATTGGGAGCTCTTGGTACTCTTTGACGATGGTCTTATACTGTAGTTGAATTGTTTGTGGTCTGTTTCCCCTGTAAGACCACAAGCTCAATGAGACAGGGTTGTTGTTTCAGGAGCTACTGAATGTCCCACACTTAAAAGGGCCCTTGGGTAAATCTTTCTTAAAAATGAACAAATACATGAGAAATGTATAGAGGCTATTGGATATTATGTTGAGTCCCTTTTACCTCAAAAAATGACCCTAAATTGAACCAAAGAAATATCTTGCTCATCTTCTTTGTGGTTCTCCCTCTGGTAGGTAAAAGCAGAAAGGCATTAGAAACTTTTGTCTATCTTCCTTCTTAGGACTCAGTCCTGATGGAGGCCGAGGAGCCTGAGTATGAACTGTCTACTTCCACCCCTGGCGTAAAAGAATTTGGAGCTATTCCAGAGGCTATCATGAGGAGCAGCCAGATTCCTGCCTTGGAGCCTGAAGTTCAAGACCAGGGCCCATCCTTTAAGTGGACAGAGGGACACAAACTCTTGGAGACCCAGCCGAAAGAATTAAGGGACATGAGTGACCATGCAGCTGAGAGTGTGCCCTTTTTCCCCAAAGGAGGGTCTGTGGATGTGGAGCCCAGCCAGGAAGACCTTCTGGCTGAGGCCTGTGGCACTCCAGAATACCAGGAGTCAGAACGCCTGACACTGGCAGACAGCAGAGCAAGGACACTAACTCCTCCAAAGCACGGGGTCTTCCCTGTCCGGGGCGAGTGGCTGGACACGGTCCCCATATCCACTGAACTGGGCAGTAGAGTAGAGGTGGAATTTCTGCCAGAACTCCCCTCCTTGATATTGGGAGCTAAACGAGCACATGGAAGGGAGGAAGCCTCCCCAGCTGCCTCTGTTCAGGCTGGATGTTGGCCTCCCTGCAAAGTACACTCTATCGAAACTAACCAGACCAAGGGCTCTGCAACTGGAACTGTCAGCCAGGGGGAAGAGCTGCAGATGGAAGAGGCACTGGAAAGTCAAGAGCAAGAAGGGCTTCTGCATCCTCAGGAAGCCCCAGGGCCAGGGAAGCAGGAACAACAGGAAGGGGAATTTGAGGGGGAAGGAGGTGTAGGAGAGGCTGTGTGCTCTGATGGGCTTTGGCGGGAGCGAGAACAGACGGTAGAGCCACCTAACGACAAAGAGGGAGAACAGGGGCCAAAACAGGAACAGGTAGAAGATGACGTGGTACTTGGAGCACAGGGAGAGGGAGCGAGGCTCAGTGGGGAGTTAGAGGGTCTGAATTATGATGAATGTGTTCCAGAGAACAGGGAGAGGAAAACGCCAGGTCAGGGAGGTCCGGAAGCAGAGAAGCAGGAGGACGGGGTGTGCAGGGGGCCAGGGGAATGTTGGGTGACCTCTCAGTGTGCAGAAAATCAAGGTTTAGTCGAGAAGTCAGAAGAATTAACCAGAAAGCAGGTAGATCAAGGTGTAAGGGGGGAAATGAGGCCAATGGAGACACAGGAGGAAGAGGCAGGGTCAGGTGAGGAGGAGCCTGGGAATTGGGATAGGCATGGGCTGGGGGTAGTGCAGAAAGAACGGACGGCAGAAGAGGACAAAGAGTATCAGGTTCCTTCTATGCTGGCTGCAGTAGCCCCCGAGGTCCCATCTTCCTGTGATATGCTTCCGGAAGTCTCCTGTCCCATGGCTCAGATTCCTGGGACTCACACAGAATCCGGAGCTGGAGAACCTTTCCCCAGAGCTCCAACTCCTGCACCAGAGCCAACAGGACGTTTCTCCCAGCCCATTTCTCCTCCTCACTGCTTTCCCAGTGGGGAGGCTCTGAACAGCAACACAATTCATAGTAGCCAGCCAGGAGGACCTGAGCTGAGGGCGGAGACAGGGTCCAGTCAAGGAGCTGAAGTGGTCTCCGCTGATACATCTGCAGCACCTCCAAGAATACGAGCTTCAGCTCCTTTGAGTCCTGCTGACGACTCCCCTGTCACAACTGCCACACCTCCGGCCAGCCCTCCGGTTGTCTTTCCAAGGAGGCAGAGTCCGAGAGCTCGCTCAACTGATGTCCTACCTGCCTGTGGAGCACTTGACACTCCCCCGGCCTCTGTGCACAGCTGGCCCCCTGCAGAGGTCAACAAGGACCCACGTGCCAGCTCCAATGGGATCAGCCCTCACAGTGTCCTGGCCAACTGCACGGGGGCCACCCAGCACCTTAGGAGCAACTCCTTTCCAGGTTCTCACAGGACAGAGCAGCCGGCAGACCTGGTGGGAATGTCGCTTTCCTTCTCTCACTCGGAGTTACCCCAGAGGCCCCCTAAACCTGCCATCTACGGTTCTGTGATGCCAAGAAGGGACAGGAGAAGCGGTAGGGACTGCAGCATCATTTCACAGTCTCCTTCTGCATTGTCTGCTCTGAGGCAGGGCTCTCAGGAATTCGCTTCGAATCCAGAGAGGACCAGGGGTCCCCAAGGCAGGCAGCCATGGGACTCCCCCCAGGATTCGGCCTTTGCTACAGGAACTCCTACCTATGGCTCTTCGCCATCCACTGTCCCCATGGACATGAGGATCTGTGAGCCTCCGCCCCCTCCTCCCCCAGAGAAGAGGCACACCCGCCCTTCCTTGGTGGAGAGAGACGGTCATCCTCCTGCGGTGGTCCCCACACTGAAGCAGCGGAGCCATCCTCCTCCTTTGCCCCTAAGTGAACAGCTACACGGTCCCCCTAAAGGCCCCCTTCCCCAAGTTCCTGACCCCCCTGTGGCAAGACAGCACCGACCTCTGCCCTCTCCTCCAGAGAGCTCCCATCTCACTCATACCTCCTTCTCCTCCAGGCTCAGATACAACAAACCATTGCCCCCAACTCCTGATTTGTCCCAAGCCCACCCCGCCCCCCTTTCCTCTTCCAGTATCTCAAGGACATATAGGCCTCTACCCCCCGTCCCCATCACAAATCCTGCCACTGACCCGCCCCCCTTACCACCGAAGGCCAGGAGCAGGAGCGCTCAGGGAGGACTTGTGAATTCAGGGGGCCAAGCCAAACCTAGACCTGCTGGCCAAGACTGGACAGTCTCCACTCCTCCCTCTGCTGGACGTACCTCCTGGCCCCCAGCCACGGGCCGACCCACAGAGTCTTTGGCTTCCACCAGCAGGAGTAAGAGTGAAGTGTCCCCTGGTATGGCTTTCAGCAACATGACAAACCTTCTGTGTCCCTCTTCCCCTACCGTCCCCTGGACTCCGGAATTCCAGGGCCCCAACACTAAGACTGAAGCAAGGCTCTCAGAAGAGTCTGAGGCCCCCGCAAGAGGACCATTGAGAAGATCACCGCCTCAGCAAGGAGGCAGTGGCCCAAGGAGGTCCGCTGTGGGCCCAGTGAGGCAGCTAGAAAAGCCCAGCCATCCCCAGCTGGAAAAGGCATCCAGCTGGCCCCACAGACGGGACACAGGGAGACCCCTGGAGGTCAGCAGTGAGCATGCTGTGCTCCCTGGTGAAGGGCCCAGCAAGCACAAGAGCTGGAATCGGCAGGGCCTGCGCAGACCTTCCATTTTACCTGAGGGTTCTTCCGGTAAGCAAGGGTGAGGACCACAGTGACACCCATGTCGGCAAACCTTTTCCAGCTCTTCTCACCTCGTCCCACCTGTACCCAGCGTGCTAACTGTTCCCTCTGTAGCTTCACTCACGGACACGCCTGCTCTCAACGCAGCAGCCCAGGAGCACCGGCCAAGCTCACAGGGATGCTCGTCCCTCCTCTTCTTCCTCTACCTCTCCACGTCCCAGTCAACCAGGGCCTTCTTCGGATGACATGTTTGACCTAGTGTTGTCTTGGCTCCTTCTTACTTTTCTGTTCCCACACTGGCTTGCTGTCCTCCCTGAATTCAAGAAGCCTTTTGCTACTCGCCTGATTCCCATTCTGCAAAGACAGCTAGGGACATAGCATGTACTTATTTCCACTGGAATGCTTGCTGCTTGGTATTTTCTTTCCTAGATTCTCAGGAGAGCGTTTTACTGTCCTGTAGATACCTGCTTCTTCCATCCAATGGCTTTCCTTCACTTTCTCTAAATGTGCCTCAGGAGTCTCAGCTGTGTCATTCCCATTTTCAGATTCAAGAGGTCAGACCATGGGAAGATTCTGCAGCCCCTCAGACATGGTGGTTCTTCGGTGAGTTAACCTCCTCCAAAGGGACACACCTATACTCTTTGCTTTGGACACTAAGGTCTCCTGATCAGCATTTTAGTTATAAGGGTGTTGGAACCTGGAATGGCTCTTGCCTTTCTCTTCTGAGAGTAAGGAGGAGACATCCACAGCAGGATTCCGGGGTAGGAAGATTTTCCTATACCTCCCAATTCCGTTGGCTGAGTGAGTCAGCTGTCCTTCCAAGCTCTTTGGCCATGAACTCATCCCCCCGTAAAAGTTCTATATAAATCCCTCAAAGCTCCGAACTATGCCACTGTGGGTCAGACTGCAGCTCTGTCACTCTCTAAGGAATTTGGTCCTGTCGTCCCAGCGCAACAGAGGAGGTTAGAGGCCTCCTCACCTACAGCCACCTGGGGGTGGCTGTGTCATGGCCAGCAAGACCCTAGAGCCTTCCTTCCTCCACAGGGAGAAGAAGCCAAAGGAGGGGATGGGAAGCTTTTCACGACGCTGCTCCAAGCTCATCAACTCCTGTGAGTACCTTGGAGCAGATCCGTAGGGCTGGGAGTGTGTTCTGCCCTTATGGCCTCCAGCAGAGGGGAGAGAGAGTCCTCTCCAATGGAGAGAGGACTTTCAGGAGGTCAGCAGCAGTGGGCAGCTTCTGCCTGTCTCTGCGTCTCCACTCACCTTCCCTTTCCCCCCAATTCTCTCCCTCTCCCACACATTCTTGCCCCTGTAGCCCAGCTGCTTTATCAGGAGTACAGTGATGTTGTTCTGAACAAGGAGATTCAGAGTCAGCAGCGTCTGGACAGTGTGGCAGAGGCCCCTGGCCTGGCCTCCCCCAGGCAGCCACGGAAGGCCCTGGTGTCCTCCGAGTCCTACCTGCAGCGCCTGTCTATGGCCTCCAGTGGCTCCCTCTGGCAGGAAATCCCCGTGGTGCGAAATAGTACCGTGCTGCTTTCCATGACCCACGAAGACCAGAAGCTACAAGAGGTATGAAGTAGGGTAGGGTACAAGGCAAAGATTGCAAAGGCATATTGGCTGCCTTTCTCTGTCCTCACCAGTGAGGGCAGGCCATGCCTACCTGACACTCGTCACCTTAGCGTATGTACGTCCTCAGTGCGCCTTCCCATTTTGAAGTCTGTGCCTTGTGATATTCTAAACATCACCACTGTCCCTCTTCCCTGTTTCCTTATGCCCTGAACTGTCTTTTCCTACCTGGTTCTGGTTTGGGTTCATGCAGAGCCCAAGTTGGGCACTAAATGTGCTGGGGAGAGGGTGAAATGATGTTCATCTGTGCTGCTTTGGGGTAGACTAAAATCTCCGCCTTCCACTAGAGTGTCAGATTTTGCTGAAGTTTCGCTCTTTAACCAAGATGTGTGCAGGGGCTTTTTGTTGAGTCGTCCCTCAGAAATAGCACCTGGAAGCTTCCCTGTGATACATTCATCTTTCAGAGGATTTAGAGTGTCCCTGCTCCATCACCACCCCCAAGAGTAAGATGGTAGTAGAGGCTGTTTGTCTGGTTTTAAGGTATTACCATTAATAAGATTTCCATGGAGATCTTCTGTTACTGTCAAATCCGTCTGAAATTTGGGGTGGAACCTTCCTTCACAGGAAGACAGTAATGGCCAGTATACTAGAATAATAATTAAATGACCTAGATGAGAAGCCTATTTTAATATTTGCTCATTAGCTTTAGCCAAATTGCTTGATCTTTCAAAGCTGGTGTCTCCTTATTTGTCAAACTGAGATACAAAGACTTACTGAGAGAATTTTTTAAAAGTGCCTGCTACATAGTAATCACTCAAGAAATATTAACTATTTTAACCTTAAGTGATGTAGACCTGATTTTGAATCACAGCCTCACCATTTACTAGCTATATAACCTTAGGCATGTTATATAACCTCGCTAAATTTCAGTTTCCTTGCCTGCAAGTTCAATGTGAAAATGTCTCCCTTTCAGGGTTAGTGTGTAGTTTTAATGAAGTCACACATGTTTAGCTTAACAAAGTGTCTGATGCATTTGGTAAATAGTAGCATCATATTCTTCCCCTTTGAGAATCAGGGAGGAGTAAGGACCTGGGGATAAATAATGCTTTACCAATTCAGAGACACATGTGCATTTTAGGCTCTTTGAGGCTCAGAATTGATGGCTTTGTTCTGAGTGCAACTTCTAGGGCACCTGGAAGATGTTTAGAAAAATCACTAATCTCTCCCATATTTGTGGTTCAGCCAATGGGGAAGTCATGTGAACTGTAGCTCTCTCTCTCTATCTCTCTGTCTGTCCGATTCCAGCATACTAGGAGGTCCTGTTCCAGCCCTAGTCTCACACTGATGAAGGGAGAATCCTCTGCACCCTCGCATTTTATATGCACATTTTCATTTCATAAACTCTCACTTCTGGTCAGTGAACAGTGGCAGGATGGAAAGAAACTGGGGTGTCCCATTCCGGGTTGGGTATAGGAAGGTCATCAGGCCATGTCATTGACCATACAAGTGATCAGGACAGTCTCTGTGTTTTCTATCCAAGGATGTATCTTGAAACCACATGCTTGGATGAAAAGCATGAAGAGCCTCTAGTTATGGCTATAAGCTATTGCGCCCCCTGCTGGAACCTCCAAATAAATTTTCAAGGGCTATGTCTTTTCCTTACACCACAACTGCACCGTCTTGACTCAAATAACATACTTCGTTCCATTTCTTCTCAAACCCCAAACTGAACTCATTAACTTCGTCCTTTAAATCTGTCCCTCTTTCACAGCACTCTGGTTCGGTTAATGACTCCAGCTTTCATACATTTACTCAAATCAAATGTCCAGGCATTAGCTTTGACTCTTCATCCTCCGTTAGGCCCCATTTTGAGCAAATAGCCAACCCCTTTCAAATCTACCTCTTAACCATAATTTCTTCATCCACATAACTGTTCAGACCTTCGAATCTCATCTGAAATTATCACACCGTTTCCTAACATGTTTCTCTCGCCACATAATCTGTGCCCTGTTGTGCTCAGAAATATCTTTATGAAAAATCGAGTCATGTTATGCCCTTACAGAAATATTTTCACACATTCTGCCATGGTCTTGAGACCATACTGTTTTACATACATTGTTTACATCGTCCTCCAGGCCCTGTTCCTTATTTCCATTTGCTTTTCCAGCCTCAACTCTTGATACTACTTCTGTATAACTGGTTCCAAAAATGCTGAACTTATTTAGGCCTCTTTGTTCTTGTTTTAATGGTTATTTTGTTCGTTTGTCTGTTTTTGTGTTGGTGGAGATACACTGTATAATACATGCTAGGCAAGTTTTCTACCAATGAGCTATGTCCCCAACCCTTAGGGTTTCTGTTTTTAAAAGAAAATTTTCTGGCCAGGCGTGGTGGTGCATGCCTGTAAGCCTGTAATCCCAGCACTCAGGAGGCTGAGGCAGGAGGATCGTTGCGAGTTCAAGACCAGTCTAGGCTACAAAGTGAGCTCAAGGCCAGCCTGAACAGCAGAGTGAGACTCTGTCTCAAAAACACACACACACACAAAAAAAAAAAACCAAAAAACCAAAATAAATAAATAAATAAAATAAATTTTTCTGTGTATATTTAAGGTACACACAGTGGTACTACAGAATGTACATAGATAGTAGAAAGGTTACTATGATGAAGCAAATTAATACATCCATCATCTCATATAGTTTTCTATTTGTGTGGTATGTGTATGTGTGTGATTTCAGTTTCTTTTTTTTTCTTTTGGTGCTGGAAATTGAACTCAGGACCTTGTGCTTGCCAGGCAGGCACTTTTCCTGAGCTATATCTTCAGCCCAACTTAAGTTTTTTGAAAGTACATTTTTCTTTTACATCTTTGGGAGCTTACAGATGTTCTTCAACCCCTAGATTAAATCTTGTGTACATAAATACTCTTCTCCTCCCAGATGAAGATAGGATTTATTGTGATGGCGAGCTATAAAAGGATCTTTCTTGTTTGGTCCTCTGCCCTTAAACATTACTCAGTGGTTGGTAGATAGCAGGGAGTCTGTAATTTTCCTCCTCTCCAACTCTCTAGGCCAAATTTGAGCTGATCGTGTCCGAGGCTTCATACTTGCGCAGTCTACATGTAGCTGTGGATCATTTCCAACTTTCACCCCAGCTCCGGGCCATCCTCTCCAACCAAGAGTACCAGTGGCTCTTCTCTCGTCTACAGGATGTGCGAGATGTCAGCACCACGTAAGACCACCTTTCTCCCAAATGCCCCTTGCTCAGCCTCACTATTGTCAGTCACTAAACTTTTAGTTGGTTTCTTTCCCTCTTAGAAATCTCCCCTTTGGCATAATCTCCAGAAGAAATGGGGTCTCTACTACTTCTGTGACTCCCTATAGCTACAAGGGTAGAAAAAGCAAAGAAGAAAGAGTTGGGGATAGATAGACACATTAATAGGTAAATAAATTGATAGGAAATGCTTCCTGGCTTGAGGTTTTAGATATACTGTGGGCATCCACTGCTTTGGAGATGAGGTGTAGAAATCACATATATATTGGAAAATCGGAGTAGGATAAAAGAAAGTCAAGAAATACAATATTAGAATATTAAATTAAATAAGGGGCAAACTAGTGACAACCCTGGAGAGAAT
Organism: Chinchilla lanigera; assembly: GCF_000276665.1. Classification (NCBI taxonomy): domain Eukaryota; kingdom Metazoa; phylum Chordata; class Mammalia; order Rodentia; family Chinchillidae; genus Chinchilla; species Chinchilla lanigera. The sequence continues at coordinate 553,717 of NW_004955491.1, forward strand.
TTGAGTGCAGAGCAAGGGCACAGAGCTCAGGAGAATCAGGAGAAGTTACTGACTAATGGAGGGAAGCCGCAAGCTCAAGGTAAAGCAGGGACAGCCAACCACTGAGCTGGGACCCAGCGGTCTCATGAGACTTTTTTTAAATATTACACAGGTTCCTTTCAGATCTAGAAGAGAACTTCGAGAACAACATCTTCTCCTTCCAAGTGTGTGACGTAGTCCTGAACCATGCTGCAGACTTCCGCCGGGTCTACCTGCCCTACGTCACCAACCAGACCTATCAGGAGCGCACCTTCCAGAGCCTGCTGTGAGACTCATCCCCAGTCAGTCGCCCTGTAGGCCCTGCAGTGACCCTGCAGCAGGCTCACCGTGCTGTCCCAGGGTGCATGTTCTTGTGCCTGCTCTGTGCTCTCAGGGACCAGCCTGGCCTTCAGAACAGAGCCCCTCAGCAAACACACCTGGGCTCCCCGTACATTGGCTCTCGGCGTATTTTTCCCCAACCTAGACATTCCCCATGCCTCTGGGTCCCCGTCATGCCCTATGTCTCTCCTCACCCCGGGTCATGCCGTATATCTCTCCTCACCCCGGGTCAATGCCCATGTAGGAGCAGCAACAGCAGTTTCCGAGAGGTCTTAGAGAAACTGGAGAGTGACCCCATCTGCCAACGCCTTTCCCTCAAGTCCTTCCTGATTCTGCCCTTCCAGCGCATCACCCGCCTCAAGCTGCTGCTACAGGTACGGGTGCTACTTCCTTCATGTCTCCCTGAACTGAAGGGATGATCTTTGGACGCTTCAAGCCCAAGCCTTGTCCATTCTTCTGCCTGTGGAAGATGTGGACGGTCTCCCCGCTGCCCATACCCTTCTTTCTCAGAAATACTTGCTGCTGAGATTATTGGTTTCTCCACTCATTAAGTCCTGATCTTCTCTTCCCATTTGTCTGTTCCTTTCTCCCACCCGTCTCCTGCGCACTGCTTATTCTCTAGAACATTCTGAAGAGGACACAGCCTGGCTCCTCAGAGGAAGCAGAAGCCACGAAGGCCCACCACGTGCTGGAGGAGGTAAGCAGCTACCCACTCTGACCCTCTGATTGCCTCTCACAGGCCCACAACTGGGAGCACAGGAGAGCTCAGCCAGTTCCCTGTACACCTCAAACCTCCAAGCATGCGCAAGCCGCTGCCTCTTCTTCCAGGCAGAGCATGCTCCATGCTAAGGGGCCGTGCTCCCGCTACCACAGTCCCTCACCCTAGAAATGTTCTGCCAGCTCATCCAAAGTATACCAGAGTCCTAGGACTTAACCTGGATTCTGCCTTCACTGTGGTAGCAAAGGATAAGGCTGTCACAGCCTGCTTCTACCCTGTCCGCAGGGGCTTCAAGGGCCAAATACCTTAACACATTCCTTTCCCTCACCCTGCCCACCCCTCAGCTCATCCGAGACTGCAATAACAATGTCCAGAGGATGCGGCGGACAGAGGAGCTGATCTACCTGAGCCAGAAGATTGAGTTTGAGTGCAAAGTGAGTGAGTTACACACTCTCATTCTGCCCTGGGTCTCTTTTGTGTGCCTACACGACAGACCACCCTCCAGCATAGAACCGTGCTACTCCTGCCGTCCCCAGCCTCCAACCCTCCTCCCTTTCCTCTGTTCTGCTTCTGGGCTGTGCAAATTTAAATGCTCACCTCTGTCTTTAAGACATACTGTTGAGTGAAGGCGGGGAATTGTGTGCTTATTATAAATGTATGTAATATGTAATTTATCACGTCTCCTAGTCTATCCAGAGCAACACGGTACAACTCTCCAAACTCTCATCCCAACAGAAATAGATATTTCACATTCAGATTCCAACTCACAACAAACATCATCTTCACCTTCCTAGAAGAGAGCAAAAGCCCCATATGTGTAATACTAGTCAACGTCCAGTGCCCTCATCCTTGCCCGAATTTTACCTGCAAGCAAACCCCACCTAGTTCTTATTTTCACCCCAACTCCACCCTGACCCCCCACCCCAGCTGATTCTGACTCTTCCTCTCCTGTTTCTGGTTATGATCAAGGAGGCACCAGATGGCAGAACTCCCCCCTAACCTTTTCACTTCTAAGACACATCCTGCTGTTTCCTGCTTGTTCTTCTTGGACTCTTCCAGCTCTTCTTCAGGTCAGGCATCTAGCTTTCTCACATGCTCACTGTCCTGGTTGGACCCTAGGCTCCTGGCATTTGCCTGATGATTACCTAGGCAAGGGAGCTACAAACCAGGGCGCAGTGTAGGTACAGGGTTCAGAGGGAAACAGAATCCAAGCAGGGGGGCTCTGAGCAAGAGGGAACGTAGGAAGAGATGACGGGTGAGGAGGGTGGGAAGCTCCTGCTTATCTCCTGTGTAACATGGCTTCCTCTCTCCCTGCTCTGTAGATATTCCCTCTCATTTCTCAGTCTCGCTGGTTAGTGAAGAGTGGGGAGCTGACAGCCCTCGAGTTCAGTGTCTCTCCGGGGCTGCGAAGGAAACTGAACACACGGCCGGTCCATCTGCATCTCTTCAACGACTGTCTGCTGCTGTCACGGCCCCGAGAGTCAGTGGCTGGCATGGGACTGGGAGGCCAGGGACCAAGAGGGGGCAGGGGAGGAACAGGAAGAGATGGACTAGAAAGGACAGGGAACGGTCTTGTTCTTAGAGAGACCTCTTCTCCATGGCTCAAGTCATGGAATCTAGGTCACAGCAAAGAGAAGAGGGGGTCGGAAAGGCCAAACAAAAAGCAGAGATTCTACCAGCTTATGTCATGAGAGTATATGACAGGGCTGAATTACGGTACAGACGTAGAACTGTAACAGTGTATCAGGTTAGCTTGTCACCTTCCCAAATCAGCCTATCTCAAGGGCCGGGGATATAGCTCAGTGGTATAAGTGCCTGTCTGCCAAATCAGCCTATCTGTGGCTTCCTTGGGCTCAGCCTACTAGTTTAAAAATATCTGGCTAATTTCAGATCTTAACTAGAAATGAACTAGCACCTTGGTCCTCAGGGCGCTAGAAAATTTACATTGGTTTTGTCTGTTCGACTCATTACCATGGTAGTGTCTGGTGCACTGCACAGGTGATTTATCAAACTGGTGACAAGTGGACTCTAGGGCCGCCATCCTGGGGCAAGTTGGGGACATCCTATGGTTTTTATGAGGATGTGCAGGCTACAGATGGGAATGCTCAGGCTAACGACTTGGAATTCAGGAATATGAGGGTGGGTGAAATACGGAACCGTAGGTTCAGCTTAAGAAGACTTGTATTTTACAGGGGAAGCCGCTTCCTGGTATTTGATCATGCTCCCTTCTCCTCCATCCGAGGGGAAAAGTGTGAAATGAAGCTACACGGACCACACAAAAACCTCTTCCGCCTCTTCCTGCGGCACAACACGCAGGGCACGCAGGCCGAGTTCCTCTTCCGCACGGACACTCAGTGAGACAGAGCTCCTGGAGGAGCTGGGAGTCGGTGGCCTGGGGAGGAAATGGGGGGTCGCAGGTGGGAGAGGGAGGGCTTAGCGACTTCCCTCCGAAACACAAGGCTGTACTGTGAGACACAGCAAGGGGATCGACAGGCTGGTATGGAGTAAGCAGATAGTAGAATACTGATATCCATGGGTGAACGCCCACACGGATAAGCCAGAGACCCTTCAGCGCCCGCCGCTGGTGGGCACATGGGTGAACAAGATGCATGCTGGCTGCCTTTTGCTCTCCTTCCTCCCTGGTCAGTCTGCTGTTGAGCAGAGATCCGTACCGCTGAGAAATCTGATTTGATCATCTTCTCAATAATAATAATAATAATAATAAACTAATTCATTTTTGAGATAATGAAACCTATGACACATAGTATACAATGCCTACAACAGCAAACACCTGAAACACTACTATTATTGCTCTTATGGAAAATAGGAGAAGAGGGTTGCTTTAAAAGTGTAACATATCTAATAGTCTGAAGTGCCCATACCATAGACACTTTTTCCCTTACACTACATGCAGGGGTCTGTAATACCCACCTGTCTGCACTTACAGAACAGAGAGGCTGGTGCAGGGGGTTTGTATCTAATAAGCCACATACTGTTCATTGAGGGTGTTTGGCACCATCTTCTGAGATCAATGAAAGTGTCATCTCTTGATGACCAGCCACATTTGGAAGCGGAGGCAAAGATAATGGAAAAACCTTCAAATGATTGCAAAATGATGCTAGGGTTGCAATCTGCGAGAACAACAAAAGTCATGGTAGATCTGTTTCTCTAATTATTGTTCCTGAGTAATTTCTGTCTTTGAGATATTTGACTAAAGGAAGGTAGGAAAAGGAGCGTCAGCAAGTGTGCAGAATGACAGAGGCAATCTAGACATAGATGAACATTTTGCTCGCATCATGGAAAATCTGCATGAGGATAATGGACTTTACCCCCTCGCTTGGAAGATATTAGGAGTTATTAAAAGTCTGGGAAAAGAACGGGAAAGTAAAAGGCAACAGGACACATCAACCTATTATTCCAGATTGTGTATTTCCCAACAAGCAGGATTCCACTGACACTTCGTCACAGAGGTTGTTGAAGTGGATAAGTTCTTCCCAGATCCTTGGCCCTTATCTTACAATCTCAGGCTGTAACTGAACCTGTAACCCTTGTTTTCTCAGAAGTGAAAAGCTGCGGTGGATCTCAGCCTTGTCCATGCCAAGAGAGGAACTGGACCTGCTGGAGTGCTATGGTGAGTGAGAATCGAAAACGAGCAAATTCTGAGGCCTCCTGTGGATACTGGGTTTTAGGGTGCAGAGTGACATCTCTGAGCTTCTGTTTATTGCTTTTCCTCAGCTATCTGGGGTGGAAGAGGGCCAGGCGGGTGGAGCTTTCAAACCTGAGACATATCTGCTTAAAACTGCTCTCTGCCCCACAGCTTTTCCCACATCCACTGCCTGCCATAGGCAATAGTTTGCTCTTTCTAAAGTACTTGTTTCTTAGGCCTGTCCTGCTATGATGGTGCCTAGATTTTACCTACCTGAAGGTGTTAGGGAAGTAGAGGGAGACAGAAAGTCTGCACTGGGAGTTCTGGAAGATGGTAGCACAGATTTCTCCTTGACTACACCCCCTCCTTTAAGGGCCTGAGGGGTGTTTACTCCCAGTGTCTGGGGTTAGCCCCGGGCTTACTCCCTTGAAAGTCTGTGTGCATTCATTTAGAGTTGGAATTCTGGCCTTTCTGTCCCTCCTTGTCCTCCTCCAACGACTCCCTAGTTTATATCCAGAGAGAAAATGTACTCAAAAGAACACTGGGCCGTAAGTGACTAAAAAGAACAAATGAATTTGAGAGACTGTGGTCAAGGAAGGAGGAGAACCAAATTATAACTGGATCCTGCAGACTTATCCGGGTGTTCTGCATTGTTTGGCTTTTCTTCCCTGGTGGTAAGGAGCGCAGGAGCAGTCGACTCCTTCGTGATGACCTTGTGAAGGCCGGATGGGGCTGAACTGTAGAAAAGAAGCGTAACTAACAATGCAGTATCCTCTTTGTTTTCGGAGAGAACCAGAGCAGTGTGTGGTAAATTACAACAGGAAACTTATGAAAAAGGCAGTGTTTGTCATCCAGAAATCCTCTGGATTTTGCTATCTTGAGCTTCAGCTCTAAGGAGATTTTTTTGCCTGGTTCACAAAAATACAGAAACAGAAATCCAGAATGACCATTCAGCATTTTGACCAAGTGTTATCACTGCTTCTGTGAATCAGTTCGAGATAAGGGAACTGCGGCTCAAGGGCTGAGGTGGGTCTGTTGCTTAAGTAGCGCTGGAATTCTTCTGGGGGAGTTTTCTCCACTTGCGCATCTGGCCCTCTGGGAGGAAGATTAAGAGTGAGTCACAGACTCAGATTTCACTATCTAGTTGGAGAAGCAACACACACGCATGAGGCAGATGAGGATTGCATGGCTTCTCACCAACAGTTTGAAGGCATTCAGAACCCACGGAAGGTGAAAGTGTCAAGGAATGTGAAGATCGACTTTTGGGTGACTCTCAAGTGCTTGTAGCGATGAGTGGCCAATGGTGGTCACAATATACTTGTCCTCTTCCCCAGGGAGGTAGAATTTTTGATCCATTTCCGTTCTCACATTGCTGTTTTTCAAGCAACCCTTTTGGCCCCCGGCAGATGCTTTTTCCAACCACCTGTCCTATCTCGAAGCCCATATAGTACTTATCTTTCTCTCAGGTCCTCCCAGGCTCCCCTTGGAATCCCTGGTCCCAGTTCTGGTCATCGGCCTCTCCTAACCTCTCTTCACTCTTGTCTTCCAAAGACTCCCCACAAGTGCAGTGCCTTCGCGCATACATGCCCCGAGAGAACGACGAGCTGGCTCTGGAGAAGGCCGATGTGGTCATGGTGACTCAGCAGAGCAGCGACGGTAAGAGGGGAACCCCTCGAGACCAGCAGCGCAGGCAGGAATGAAGGCACACGCTGGTTTCCCACGGTGCTGTTAACATCGTACCACAAACCGGGTGGCTTATGACAGACATTTATTCTCTCGCAGCTCTGGAGGCAAGAAGTCCAAAATCAAGGTGCTGGCAAGGCCAAGCTTCCCTGAAGCCTCTAACGAGGACGTTTCCTTACCTTTTCCAGTCTAGTTGCCCCAAGGGTTCCTTGGTCTGTTGCAACATAAGCCCAATCTCTGTCCATTTCTTCCTGTGGACGGTCTGCCTCTGTCCCTATCCACATTTCCCTCTTTTTATAAGGACACTAGTTATCACTGGCTCAGTATTGGATTTATGGCTGCTTCACTCCAATATGACCTCAATTTAACTTTTTAAGTTACATCTGTGATATCCTCTTTCCCAAATAAAGTTCCATTTTGAGGTACCGGAGAATAGGGCACCCACACATATTGGACGGGATACAGTTGAACTCATAACAGTGGACCAGGCTCCGGAAGGGGCAGCCGTAGGCTTTGCTAGGTCCAAGGTAGCCATACTTAATAATGGGGGTGCTGGGCTTCTCTCCCTGGGTTCCCTAGTTCCCAGCCTTAGATGTGGAAATACTTCCAGGAAGAGGGTCTAGGGAGCTTACCATGAGCCTTTCCCCGGTGATGCTTCTTTCACTCACTCTACCCATAGGCTGGCTGGAGGGCGTAAGACTCTCGGATGGGGAACGGGGCTGGTTCCCCCTGCAACAAGTGGAGTTCATTTCCAACCCAGAGGCCCGTAAACGGAACCTCAAGGAAGCCCATCGAGTCAAGACTGCCAGGCTGCAGCTGGTGGAGCAGCAAGCCTAGCTGCTCTCCTGGGACCCTCCTGACAAACCAGCTGCGTACAAAAAGCTGCTTCTGGAGACAGCGGGCCCCAGAACCTCGCTGCAGAGGTCTTCTCTGGACCAAGAACTAGGTCTTCGGAAAGCCCAAGGACAAAGCCCAGCTGGCCCAGACAGTCGTCCTTGGCCTCTTTTGGGGTGCTTTGGGCTTGGTGGGGGAGTATTGAGGGTCTTCACACTGGATTCTGGGATCCTTTCTTTTTCATAGGAAAAGTAAACGTCCTCTGCTTCCAGAGTACAGATTCACAGCTGGCCAAAGTTTAGTCATAGCCGTATGTTCAACAGAATCTGACCTCAGTCCACTGGAGGGAGATGTTTAAGGGGGATGAAGACATCAGATGATAAGGTCGTCCCGATGACCAGTCAGGTATCTTACAACCCTAGAGATGCTACACAATTCTTGGTGTAAGCTCAGTGCATGCATCTCTGAGATCTCTGTCTCTTGGTGGCCGTGTGAGGGTGACCGTCTCTCACTCTAATAAACTTGGCACTTCTCCAAGTGTATTCTTCTCAGATTCTTCAGTACTGACTAGGTTTCAGAACTGTGGGGTTCCAGCATGTTGACTTCAGGGTGTCATGAGAGACTAAGACAGTACACAGCGTATGGCATCGGCTCACTCCAGCTTTGTAACACGGAGAGTCTGGGCAGTAGTTGTATTTTCTATGACTGCAAAGGTTGTAGAAGGAATAAATGGATAATGTAACCCCATTCAAACCTTTTCTACTGTACCATAAGGCAGTTTGGGTGGATTTAACGAGTCCTGCTCAGACCATTCGTGACTTCCTCTTCTGACTTGAATTATTGTGAAGGTGTCTTCTGAGCTGCTGTATCTTCTTTGTGAAAGGCAGCATGGTGTAATGGAAAGACTTCTAGAGTCCAAGTCAGTAGGCCTAAGCTCCAGTTACCTCAGTGTCCACTCAAACTGGCCCTGTCTCTATCCCATTAAATGTAAAATGCCGAGGCTGGGTGTGGTGGCGCATGCCTGTAATCCCAGCACTCAGGAGGCTGAGGCAGGAGGATTATTGGAGTTCGAGACCTGCCTGGGGCTACAAAGTGAGCTCAAGGCCAGCCTGAGAGGCATAGCAAGACCCTGTCTCAAAAAGACAAGAAAAAAAAAAACATAAAATGCAGGATCAGACCAAGCAAACTCCAAAACTCTATCCAGCACTGCCTCCTTTGTCTTTAAGATTGACTCTCTCAGTTGAAGAATTTTACTTAATTTTTTCTCATGCAGAACCCTGATATAGCAATAATATAATATCTTTTGTGTCATCTTTCAAACTGGATCACGATAGTCCCCGTTGCACATTCTACTACTTTATTTTATGGTTAGAAGGACTCAAAACTAGACTTGCATTGCAGTTTTATCCAAAGATAAGACTAATATTACAAAATTTGTTCTATGCCCAGCTAATGATGATGTGACATAATGGTATCATTTTTGATAACAAACTTATCTTTGCAGACCATTCTAAAATGTAAAAGTTAGCTTGTTTAATTTATCTAAAAAGCTATCTTTTTAATAATTAAAATAGGGATTAAGATTTTATCTGTCTCAGAAGGACTGCTAAAATTATCTAAATTAGGGATGTCTTTAGAGAAGTTTGATACTTTTATAGAACCATGTTTTTAAAAATATTAATATACAATATGCATATGTGTATATTAATATATAAACTAATAACTCATTAAACTAATTACTCATCACTAATAAACTAATAACCCACTATAGTAGTAGCTATACTATGACCCAAATTATTTATGCAAATCAGCCTTAGGATACTGGCCATGTGGCAGGAAAGTCATAGCTGAACTTATGTGTTTTAGGTAAATTCTCCATTATTTGCTGACAGAGGCAAAATGCCAATTTTTGATGGATACATATGCAAATATATTTTTAAAGTGCATATGGCTTCTTTGCTTAAAGTATCAAGTCTTTATGATCCTTTTGAATCAAAATTCTTCATTAGGTTCTTCATATGTATTCACTTAATTGGGTTCCTCCCCTTTAATCTGGGCAATGAAAAGACGTTTGACTTCTCTCTTTGTTTAGGTCCTTGGTTAGAAAGGAAAGAAAAACTTACACATGAGTGATCTCTCCTCAGCTGATATAATGAAATTTTCTGTACTTTCAGCTTGGGGACATTGAACATAGATCCTTTGATTGTGTCTTCCTTCTGATTTCCAAATTCAATGTTTTCTTTAATTCCGACTGGCGCGATTGGCTTAGAAACAGTTACTTATGAGAGTGTAAAACCAGCAGCTAGCCACCATTTTGGGGGACAGAATTGCATTTGAAACATGTATGAATATATAGTATCATGATGCTTTTTAAAGTAACACAGTTCACTGGGTAGTGTGTTCAGGAGCTCTCAACAATAATCCTATTTATAGACACTTACGAACGCTAATGTGAGGGAATCTTAAAACCTTACGAATATCTGAGGATTGATTTCCCTTCTGCCTTTGGCCGTACTGAACCTACAGGCCACGCTTCTGTACTCACAAAGCTCAGAAAGCTATTCATTAAAGGTTATTTTCACCACTCACCTTTATGTCAGGTTAATTATGATCTTAAGACTTTGTGTGCTACTTGCTATCTTGGCCAGTTATAGCGATTTTGATAAGATCAGCCTATGAGGAATAAGTTTTGTTTTCTGTTAGTGTTGAGGACCAGACCTAGGCCCCTAGGCATGCTAGGCAAGTGCTCCAACATTCAGCCACACTGCACTTACTATATATACTCCCTGGATGAACTTTCTTTTTAGATTCCATATTGATCTGTCTATAGTAGTCTCTGTGCTTTTTAAGTATTTGGCAACAGTGCCTTTATTATAAATTCTTTATCTTCGTGGACTCAAACAAGAAGCCCACTATTTTGCTGCAGTTATCCTTTATAGACACAAGCACTCCTCACCCACCTAGCTCCCCAAGCGTATTGCGGAGACTTGGGCATGTTTGTACTTGGGTTTGGAGACTGCTAGGTAAATATCTTTTGTGGTGGTGACTTGGCTTTATGACTAATTAACAGACTAGTGACCCTAGAGTCGTATCTGCTGTACGCATGACTCAGGAGCTACAGGAGCATAGCACTCCAAACCTGTAGTTTACTGTAATCTTCTCAATCTGAAATTAAGTGTGTGGAAGGGCCAAAGGTTACAAGTCAGCGAGATAAAGAGAGAGGGATGCCGGACTCAGTCTTGATTCAAATGAGCTACTTGTTTAGATTTACAACATTCTCCAAGCTTAACAGTCTTTGCTCCGCTCTTTCCAACCCTCCCGTTTTCAGTGACAGTCATGGAGTGGAAATTTCCCTAGCCGCTTCCTTGCAAGAATACCCATTCAGTCTGCGATGCCCAGGGAATATTGCAAAATACAAGGAGGCTACAGGCACAAAGAAAATTCCAGGAATGAAGATGAGCGAATGAGGATGTTGATTCTTTCTGGGTGGCCCGTGCACAGGAGTTTGTGGAGGAAAGGATCTAGGTTGGTGTGTGCTGTAAACTGTTTTTCAGAGTGGTGAGGGTGGGGGTGACTGCAGATCCCTGCTGCTTGGTGAGTGAGTCATGGGCCTGAGGGCAGAGCTTGAGCAGGGCGGGGCAGAGTCTGGCCCACAGAGTTCTTCAGAAGCTCCAATAGGCAGATAAATATTTTCCTGGCACTTTACCTGAGCGTTTCAGAGAAGCTGCTGGTTCTAAACAATGCATTTGGAAACGCACAAGCCCAGCAGGAGCCAGTTTGTGCATTGATTAAGACGGAGATTCTGCTTCTGCTCGCAGACCACAGGGCTCTTAAACACCAGGGAGAAAGTTCAAATTGTTGGGCAAACGTAGCGGAGAACAACAGACCCTGGGAGGTGGTGGGAGAGTCATCAACCCAGCAAGAGGGCCCTCAGGCATCGTAGAAACAGTCTCTGGGAGAAAACGAACAGGAAGACAGCAAAGAAAGGGTGGGCCTTTGGCAGGACGCATCCAGCCAGTAGAGTATTTTCTTACTGAGATGAACTTTCAGGAATGAGAACACCATCTACTGTTGGAGCCGGAAGAACCCTGAAGTTCTTTGTGTCTAACACATGCTTACTGGAGCTTGGACAGGGGAGGGATTGGCCTCGTGTCACACAGCCACTGTAGTTGTAGGCTGCAAATAGAAACAGCTTGTTGGTCCCCACTGGCATTGAAGCAAGTGATCTGCTGAGCTTGTGATTTTCGTAAAAGGTTGAAGGTGACTTGCCACGAGAGCCGCAGATTGAACAAACAGAATATCCATAGGCAGAATATTTTTGAGGGGAGCTCAATATTTTGAGGAGGAGCTGGTGGCCAGGCCTGTGGACTCATTAATAAGCAGGGTGTTGGTGATGGAATTGAGCTGGCCGGGGAACAAGGGTGGAGGTGTGGTTTCAAAGGTATTCGTCATCCTTGCACAAGCAGGCTCTTAAAGAGCTAGAGAGTCCTCTGTGTGTGTGTGTGTGTGTGTGTGAGAGAGAGAGAGAGAGAGAGAGAGAGAGAGAGAGAGAGAGAGATGAGGTACCTGTTTAGATTTGGAAAAAGAAAATACAGAAAGATCTTTGGAGCAGATGGAATTGATACCAAAAGACCAGGCTTCCTCCCTGATATGAAACAGTACCGCCATGAACAAGTATCAGAAAAACCAAGGGAAAGAGGAATTTTTCCAATTGAGAAATCAAAGGAAACAATTGTATAAAATATTTTTGAAAGGCATTTGATAGTTGTCCTCTGTGAGGTGCTCTTTGCTTGTTGGTTTTGGTGCTGTAGATTGCACCCAGGGCTTCACACATGCTAAGTGCAGTTGGCCACTGAACTCTACCCCAAGCCGACAGTTCTTTAACTGTGATCCTGGAAACATTTTGTAACCCATTTTGTGCTTGATTTCACCAATTCCAATAATGAATAGTTAATAGAAAATAGCAGAAATATCCAACAGAAGTGACCTAGCAGATCATCAGGCTTGTCACACCTACCCCCTACCGAGCCATCCTCCTGGTACAAGTGCAAGTTGTTCAACTTGCCGCCCTCTCTGCCGCATGTTCGTTACCTTTCCAGTATTGGAGTGTCCACATTCCTATGCCCTTTGCTGACTATTCTTTTCTTCCCCTTTCATAGTACCATAATGCCTGCATTTTTTTTTTTAAATCAAGCTGAAGAGTATTTAGACACAGACTGAGGGCCCTGGGACTTGCTTTTCATTCTGATCTACACCTGTTGTTTTATTATACTCACCGTGGCCTTCGGACCTTTATTATCATCCTCTAAAACTATCCACGGCTTGGCACCTCATGACACGGGCCTAAATCCTGTTCAAAATGTATGCCATTTGCAATGGGCAGATTCCTAAGTTTCTCTGAGTCTCACCTATACAACTGCCCAGCGGATTATATTCATAGGACTGTTTGAAATTAAATCTCTGAGCTGAGTGCTACATGCGTAGTAAATACTGAATGAATGATTATCCTCACCGGTATTTTGTCCGAGGACCAACTTCTGTGTGCAGTAAGAAAGCTGTTTCAGCTCCTCATGTTGTTGTAAAATATACAGGCACAAAATTGACTAAGTTGATGGCCTTTCACCTGTTAAGACTCTTGACTTTTTAAATGGTCTACTGGTGTTCATGAAGCGAGACTCCTTTAAAGAGTCATTTAAATGTAAGTTTCTCTGTAAATTATATCTTTATTTCTACACTTGTTTGTCCAGCTTCCTCTCCAGGGTTTGGTCTTCCGCTCATTTCTCCATCCCACTCCTCCTCCAGCTGCTGCCACCTCTGTCCCCACACCATGGGTTAGCAATCTCAATGCCACCTTTTGCTCTGTTTCATTCTCTTTCCTCCAGATGTTGTTTCCGTAGCAGACTGAGAATGTCTCTTTATGCTTGAGGGACTACTTTCTTCTGCACCGCACACTCTGCTAGACAACTTTCTGTGGTCTTTTAAATCCAGCTACTGCTCCCAATGGAGAAGAGTCCAGCAGCAGCCTTGGGTCCTTGTCTGTCCTATGGACTCTTAATTCTATTTGTACTTTTCTTCCCACACACATCCACCCAGATAACCACAGGACCTTCGACCTCACTGTACACAAAGCAGACTCTCCCCATTATAGCCCTCAAGTGTAGCATTTCTCATATATCAAAGTCTTGGTTCTCTGCTCCTCATTCTCTTTAACCAAGGCTCTATCACATTACAGTGATCCTCACTTATGTATTCCTCAAGTCTGTTCCCTCTTACCCTGTCACCCCACCTTGCCATCGGCATCTCTTAGGCTAATTCAGTCACACTGGTTTAAGTCCCTGTGTTCCCTCTTATTCCTCCAATCATGTTCTCCACTTGTGTTTTTAAAACACACACTCCATGCCCAGGGGTTTAAACAGCCAGTGCCTGGGTTCCCCAAAGAATACCGTCTGAAGACCTTGCCATTGTACGTAAGGCCTCCCCCTAACTCCCGCACCAACCTCATCCTCCTGCACGGCCCACAGTGCTTTGTCTCTTCCGCACACAAACTCCCTCCCCCTGAGCTCCCCGGTCATCTTCCCACCTCAGGTGTCTTCCAGTCTCTCTGACTTTTGCCTGGAATAAGCTTCTTCCCGTCTCTGCCTATCCAGCTTCTGTTCTTCCGTCAGGAGCTCGTTCTGTGCCTCAGGCCTCACAGAGCTCAGATTCACAGCAGGCATGGGTCCTCCTGGGCTTCTGCAATCCTTCGTTCCCATGGCCAGCCTCACACAGCTCTGCAGTGGGCACTGCTGCTGTCAGACTCCCAGTGGGACTGCCAGGTCCCAGAAAGCTGGAAAGACAACTTACTTTGTCTTCACCCGGTACTGTCACCTCTGTGAGTCCCTGCTGAATGACGGAATACAGGTCTGCCCTCATTTCTCAAGGATTTGTTAGGAAATTGAGCTGAGAAGGCATTTATGAAAGAACAGTGTAGACCAGTAAAGGCGAATCTTTGAGAGGTGAGTGCTCAAACTGCAACCCGAAGCCCCCTTATTTATAGCGAAGTGACAACCCTGCAGTTCAACCCGAATACTGAGGTTTTAGTTTAGAAAAAAGAACTCATACATTAACATCCTTTGTCTTGAAAGAAAAACAACATGTGCGCCATAGTTTTGCCACCACCAGTGTAGACTAAACGGTGGTGTAATCAAAGTACACGATGATTGTTTAAATTTTCAAAAATTTATAACAGTAAAAGATCCACTGGCATTAATTCCCTCAAAATACTACCCCTTGCCTGGAACACACTTATCCCAGGGTTCTTGCCACTTTCAGAAGCAGTTCTGGATGTTCTTTCCCGTGTCTTTTCATCCTGAATTCATTCAAAATGTTTACAACAATTTCTGTCAAATGAAAGCTCTGTGTGCCCATCCACCTTCACCAGATCTGGCTCTGTGAATTACGGCTCTTTAGAGTCAAAATGATTTTTTTTTTTTTGTCTTTTTGAGACAAGGTCTCCCTATGCAGTTCAGGCTGGTCTTGAGCTCGCAAAGCTCCTCCTGCCTCAGCCTCCCAAGTGCTGGGATTACAGGCTTGCGCCACCCCACCCAGCCTTAAAGCCAGAAGTTTTTGAATTGATTCAGAACATCAAGGCAGCCTTGATAGTGCCCCTGAAGACACTCAGGAAAGAGGACAGGAAGAGGACACCCGGAACTGCTTCAGGAAATTACAGGAATGGTGAATAAGTCCTGAGGTGAGGGAGGAATGTATTAGGGGATTAATGACAATGTTCTTTACTGAAATAACTTTTTGAAATTTAAATTTCCACCTCATACAAATGCAAGAACTAAATTTCCCGAACTGTCTTTCCTTCTGGACTCAAACCGCACCAACTCTAAGTAAATGCTCCCCTTCCAGGGAATAAGATTTCCTCTTATCTAACCCTAACCTTTTAAAAATGACTTGGGACAGAATTAACAGATTATCTTTTGTAGCCAGTTTCTTTTATGTGTTCCTTTTATGCAAATGATGTTTAGGTAAACATTTTTAAATATTCATATGCTGTTTCAAACTTATATAAGTAACTGAGATAAACCATTTAGCTGACAAGAACAGAAAATGCAGTCAGAATTAAATAGCTTTTCCAATAGCAGATGGAAATATTTTTGTGGACAAGTATGGCGCCTGGAGGGGGAGTTCTATTGCTGGGGGAAGGTGGAGTAGTCTGAGCACTGAACACCAGCCAGGAGCCCAGGGCTGCCCAGCCACCTGGCCTGCAGAAAGGTAGGCAGAGACGGAGAGGCCACTCCGGAGCTATCTCTGCACTGTGAAGCTGCAAGGGCCGCTGACATCCTTAGCAAACTGCTAGTCAAGGTTGCCAGACTGACTGAGTATGTATACACGGTGCCCACACACTGCAGGAATGTGCTCCTGCTAAAATATTATTTGTTGTTTATCTGAAATTTTAATTTAATGCAACATCCTATATTTTACCTGGAATACCAACTACAACCCACGTGATCTGAATCAATTTAAATCAGCCATTCGTTGACAGTATGGGGCTCTGGGGTATTTTGGAGAAAGAATTGAGCAAGAATTCCTCCTGTGGGCTTTCTTACTGGAAACCGGTTTAGCGCCACCAGAAAACTGGCGATAGATTGCCATCTAGTGGAAAAAGATTTGTAGTAAAATTAACAGTTAGGGGACCAGATAGATCCCCGCCACCACATGCTGAAGTTTGCAAGGAAAAGATTCTGCTCTGATCAGCTAAGGTTGCTCAATTAGAAGGGGACCGCAGAGGTCAGAGTGAGACTTTTACTCCGAGGTCTAAGTGGAGGAGTGGCTGGATCATGGGTCTTTAGCATGCAGAAACTGCTTCTTTTTAAGCAAAGCCAAATGTAGAGCTGGGGCTCTCTGTCAGAAATGCAGGGTCCTTCCAAAGGAGGCTGGCTCCCAAACTATCAAAAATGAAATCCTACAGAGATAATCACTGACAGGGAACTAAGTAACGAGTAACTTAGTAATGAGTAACTAAGGAAGCTGTATTGCCCAAGAAGTAACCATGTGGCTACACAGACAAGCTCACTGAAAGGATGGAAAAGTCATAATACTAGGGATAGTATCTCAAAGTATGAAGCCCAGAAAAAGGCATAGAGACCAAAACCAACAATAACTCCGGCGATGGGCTCTGAGTGTATACCCTAAAGTTCACGTGCTGGACATTTAACACCCAGTGCAACAGAGCTTGGGGCTTTAAGAGGTCATTAGGCCTTCTATTTTTGTTTTATTTCTTATTTATTTATTTATTTTTTGTCTTTTTGAGACAGGGTCTCGCTATGCAGTTCAGGCTGGCCTTGAGCTCACTTTGTAGCCCAGGCTGGTCTCGAACTTGCAACGATCCTCCTGCCTCAGCCTCCTGAGTGCTGGGATTACAGGAATACACCACCACACCCAGCCAACAGGCCTTTTAGAAGTGTATGCATTTGTGTCGTTATGGCAGGAGTAGGTTTGTTATAAATGCAAGTTCATTTCTTATTTTTCTTTTTTTCGTTTTTTTTTTTTTTTCTGGTACCAGGAATCGAACTCATGACCTTGCGCTTGCGAGGCAGGCGCTGTGCTGCTGAGCTAAATCCCCAGCCCAATGCAAGTTCATTTCTTTCCTGTTCAGCCTCTCCAATGGTATGGCATGTGATGCCTCCCGCTGCATCAACAGATACCTGTAGCCCCTTGATCTCAGACTTTCCAGCCCCAGAACTGTGAGCCACATACATTTCTGCTCTTTTCAGATCACGCAGTCTGTGTATTCTCTCGTAGCAGTATAAAGTGGACAAAGACGACTAGCAATTGTAGTACTAAAACCAACCTTCAAAAAAGGAAGGAACAGGGGAAAGATAAGTGTACATATAATATAGATACAGCAAAAACCACTTAATTTTTTTTTTTTTTTTTGTCTTTTTGAGACAGGGTCTTGCTATGCAGTTCAGGCTGGCCTTGAACTCACAATGATCCTCCTGCCTCAGCCTCCCGAGTGCTGGGATTACCGGTGTGCCCCACCATGCCTGGCAAAACCACTTAATTCTTACTTTTGTATGCTCAAAGAAAGAAAACTATTCTAGAAGTTAAATAAATAAGGTGGACTTAAAAACCAAACCAGGGATATATAGCTACTTTAAATAATTATTTTTTTTCCAATGTAGAACAGGAGAGGGTCTCTAGGACATAATAAAAACAAATACCTTATTTTTGAAAGAGATAATTTTTATAAACTAAAATTCCCATAGGTTTCTATAAGACAGAATTGAAAGGTGGTTTATAAATATTTAGAAAAAAATTTAGAGAAAAGAAAATAGGTGTTCCCCAAGTGTATGCCTCCTCAAATTAATCTCATTTGTTATGTGGTTGAGTTTATAACAATGTTATGTTACCCAGTTGCTCTACAGAAAATATATTTTGATATTACCGAGTCATAAAACAGCATTGTCCCCAAGAAAATGTTTGTGGAATAGCTTTGGATGAAAAATATACAGTTAAGGCAGAATTGTCACTAGTTGAACTCTCTACGGCAGTGTCCATTAATGAAATAGTTCAAGTAGAAATGCCAAAATAACTTGTACTTACTTATTTACTGATTTATCAATTATTTCATTATAAAATACATGAAACTTACTGATCAAATCTGCAGGTAGAACAAAGTTGCAAAAAATGGGTCATGTTATATAAGGACTCTGAAACATCTTTAAAAACTGAAAAAGATCTAAAATTAACCAGATGAAATGAAGAAGTAACATAAACCTTTGTATATTTAGTCTCAAAATGTTAATAAAGTATGAAATGAGAATGACCTGCCTTTCAAACCGCTTCTATTTAAATAATCTAGAGGCCAGAGCTGCAAATAAGTTTTGGACCAAGCACATAAACGGGCTGCAAAAAAAAAAAAGGCCAACCCTCCCCACCCCCGACTCTAGTTTGCTTGATAGTTTTTTAATAGATGCAACATCAGCAGAATATGCTCTTTGGTGAAGGTGATAATCTCACTGTTCGTGCACCTGAGCAGATCGTGCTAAAACTAGCACTCATTTCTGACTCCACACCTAGGAGAGACGCTGCTAAGCTCACTTTCATTTGCTAAGAGACATCCAGGGTTGCAAAGAAGCTGGAGACCAAACCACATGAGAGCTGAGGAGAGCAACTCCCACTAGCGCCTCTGAAACGCAAGACTGAGGAGTGACCTACAGGCTCAGGTTTTGTGACATCAGATGTATTCTTTGCAGCGTTTCGAAAACAAAACCCTGGTCAACTAAGCTAGATTTGAGTTCTTCCTTGTAGAGGGAAGAACTTTATAATAAGCTTATTCAGGGGCTGGGGATTTAGCTCAGCGGCAAAAGCGCCTGCCTGGCAAGCGCAAGGTCTTGAGTTCGGTTCCCGGTACCGGAGAAAAACCAAAAAAAAACAAAACAAAAAATAAGCTTATTCAAAAGCATTGTAGGTTCTTCCGTAAGAGTCATCCCTCCTCCATCCTACTGGACACCCAGAACTGTCCACTCCATGGATGGTGGTGGAAGGATTCCTACATGTCAGCAGCTTGGTTCCTTCGACTTCACCATCAGGTCTAACATTGATTTGTAATTCTGAACTCATTCTGTGTTTGCTTTGTATTAGTAGTAGATATTTGCAATGGATAACTACATTCATCATATATATATCACATCGTGATCATTTTTACTCCCTCCACCCCCACCCTACTGTTGCCCAACTTACCCACATCCCCTCCCTGTCTCCACAAAGCTCACCTCCCTCTTTCCTACCATCTTTCATTCTGCTCT
This sequence comes from Chinchilla lanigera, assembly GCF_000276665.1. Taxonomy (NCBI): domain Eukaryota; kingdom Metazoa; phylum Chordata; class Mammalia; order Rodentia; family Chinchillidae; genus Chinchilla; species Chinchilla lanigera. The sequence goes on from NW_004955491.1 coordinate 572,753, forward strand.
TCAAAATTATTTATATTTTGAGTTTTTCATAGAAGAGAAACTATATAATATTTAACCTTCTATGTATGACTTATTTCACTTAGCATTATGGTCTCAAGATACATCCATTTTCCTAGAAATGACTTAATTTTATCCACCTTTATGGCTGAGTAGTATTCCACTGTGCATATATAACGCACACTTTATCCATTCATCTGTTTATGGCCACTTCCGTACTGAGCTCTTGTGAACTGTGATTCTATAATCAGGGGTATGCACGGGGCACTGTAATGTGATGACTCTTTCAGGATACAAATGGCATAGCTGGGTCGAATGGAATTTCTGTGTTGGGGTTTTTGAGGCATCTCTGTTCTGATTTCCATAGGGGCTGTACTAGCTTACATTCCCACCAACAATACAAAGGGTTTCTTTTTCCCTACAAGGCCCCCCAGCTTTTTTTGTTTGTTTGTTTTTCTCCGGTACAGGGAACCGAACTCATGACCTTGCGCTTGCCAGGCAGGCGCTTTGCCGCTGAGCTAAATCCCCAGCCCCCCCGCCAGCTTTTGTTGTTGAGTCCATGGTGATAGCCATTCTTACTAGAATAAAAGGGAAACTCAGGGCTGTTTTGACTTGCATTCCTGTAGTGGCCAAAGATGCTCAGAGTTCTTTCCTGTACTTATTGGTCATTTCCTATTTCAGTGTACACATTTTAATCCCCAAATTAAGGCTATGGAAACCTGGCTACTGTAATCCTTGAGTGGCAGTATCAAATGGTGATTAGATTAGCAGGACAGAGACACTAACACAGATGATCAGTGAGAATACACAGTCATCTCTAAATATCCATGATGGGTTGACTCCAGGACTCCTATGGGCACCAAAGTCTGTGAATACAGGCATCCTTTGTATAAAGTGGCATACTATTTGCATATAATCTATGCATTTCCATATATATACATATATACATATATGTATATATAGTTTAGATTATATAGCATTTATACTATCTTAAACATTTTAAGTAAACAGGTGTTATGCTTTTTTAGGAAAATGGCAAGAAAATGTGTATGTTCAGTACAGACACAATTGTTTCCTGAATATTTTTGATTCAGTTAGTGGAGGGGCTGGGGATTTAGCTCAGCGGCAGAGCGCCTGCCTGGCAAGCGCAAAGTCGTGAGTTCGGTTCCTGGTACCGGAGGAAACCCCCCCCCCAAAAAATAGTAAAGGTCATTCAGTTAGTGGAATCTGTGTATACGGAACCTGTCAATACCAAGAACCTACTATACAGATAAAAGGACACGAGTATTTGTGTAAGAAGTTGCTTACCCACTTGCAAATTTTTTCCTTTTCTGTTATTATAGGCTTTGACCCAAGAATTACTGATGGATTTGAGTTAATTAGCTTGTAAGTTTTTTATGTGTATTTTTCAGTAATCTTACAATTGTTTGGAGGTCAGGAATGATATCCTACATCCACAAATACTGTACTAAATGCATAGTGAAATTACTTGAATCAACAGCCCTCAAATTCTAACTACAGTAAGTGTGCAACTTATGAACAAATTCCATTCCAGGAGAATGTTTGTAAGTTAATTTGTTTCCAAGGCCAACAAAGTGAGTCTTGTATACCTTTGACACGAATATCCAATATAAAGCATAGAAAAACCAAACGCAAATACTGTACACTGTCGCACTGTACAGTAACTGCCCACATCAGCACAACTATGACACTGTGACAATGGCAGACATGTGAGCTACTTCTGTGATTTGTTCATATCTGCGAATGTTCCTAATGCAAGGTCCATTCATGTCTGTGAAAGTTTGCAACTCAAAAGCTTGTCAGTCGGGGACTTACTGTATTTGGATACTGCATGGCTAAGATGTGGGGTGCTAACTGCATTTCCAACTATCTAGACCCTAAGGAACATTCCTCATCTTTGTTTACATTCATTCCCTCCACTTCTCACACCTCAGTCTCCAAAGCCTAGATTAGCTCCCAACCTCGTAGGGTAATGCCATCAGGTTACATATCACCATTCCGTAATAAATGAACAAAAGTAGACAATTAGAGTTCGTGGGTAAAAATTAACTAAGAAACAGTGGTCATTTCGGGTGGCCTCTCAAGGGGCCTAGCAATGTGTCATTTGGTGCCTCAGCAAGCTGGGATAGAGATGGTAAAGAGGGATTCTTCATCCCAGTCCAGTGAAATCTGTGCAAAGAGTCCTACGGTACTGAAGCTCCACCCCATGTGAGAAGAATATGTAATTGCTATCTTTGCTTGGGTCACCCTCACGCCCCACTCCTTCTATCTTCCCCTCCTCATTATAAAAGGAGCATTGGGGAAAGAATACCTGACCTCAGATGGCCTCAGCACCCTGTCACCATGCTGTCCCTACAGGACCCAAATTTCAGTGAGAGGCCCAGACTCAGGTTCAGTTCTGGGTTTGCAGACCGCAGCTTGATGGTAGGACTGAAAAAAGACTCCCAATGCCCAGTTCCTCCTTTAGTGGTCAGAAGGCCTAGGGACAATGGTAGGCTCCGTGTCACTGTGCCCAGGGGAGACCTCTCCTGAGGATTACATCCAACGACAGGCCAGCTTATGGAGCTGTGAAAAACAGCTCCTCAGTAGCTGCGGAGGGGAGATACACAGAGAAAAGCCCAGTGGTAGGCTGGTTTATTGCATACAGTGGACACACTATCTCAATATCTACCAAGAAAAGGCAACAACAAAAACCACTAACTCCATTCCATAGTAACAAGGGCTTTCCTTTCTTCAGGACCAGGCTATACATGCATGGGACGAAGGGTGGGGCCAATGCTCTTCCTCTTCCAGCCGATGTTCAGCAAGACAAGCCCACAAGCAGGCAGGTGTTGACCTCAGTCAGCAGTCCACTGTCTTCCCAGCCTTCCAGTTGCACTCCTCTGCATGGGCGCCGCACCCCTGCACCACCACTGACCTCATCACTCTTGGGCCCCCAGAGAGGGGACTTGGCTATTCTCACCTTCCTCTCTGGCCTCTGCCGGTACCTGGGGCTGCTCCAGGGAAGAGGCAGTCTGCTCCTCTTGCACCTTGCTGGGTAGGGGTCCAGGTCCTGGTCTGGCCCCTTCCGGCAGCTGGGCAAATCCTGGTGAAGGTTGCCTGCTCGTAGCCGGGGTACAGGGAGGTGCAAATAGATCGGAGAAGTAGCTGTCTCCTGCCGGGGTGTGCCCTGGAGCCTGTGTGCAGAACGGACCCGGGAAGGGCAGTTCGGGCAAATATGGGTCACTCCAGGGGACTGTGCCTGTGGAGCCAGAGGGTGGAGGAGTTACTGGAGTGGACTAAATATCATTCAGTGTGTTCGGGAAAAGACTGCCCTCATCCCAGTCCAGGGAACTATAGCTCTAGATCCCAGTGCAAGCCCTGGCATCTAGGTTTTGTAGTCTGGTATCATGGACCCAGACTGAACCATGGGTCAGGCAAAGTCTCACGTAGGCAGGTAGGAGGCTGGGAACCACCTGGACCTGTCTTCCAACCCTTCCCACTAGAATTTAGTCTCAATGATGCACACGCATTGGGATTTCAGAAGTTCAAGTGACCCCCAGAATACTAATAAAAGTTGCCTTCTACTGTGACAAGTGTCCTCTCTCACATCATTTCTAATCCTCACCACATCATTCAGTGATACTGGGACTCTTGGTCCCATTCCCCAGTCTGACAGAGACTCAGGAGGACTATAACTAGCTTAGCTGGATCAGGAAGCAGACCAGATGAAATGGATTTGCTCACTACCTGTGATTGCCTCTGTCTACCCTCCAGAGTGCGAGGCTTTCTATCCCCCCCTCACACCTTCCTCCAACCCAAGGGGCACTTTCTCTTCCAGCCCCCACTCACCCATACTCCCAGCAGGTGACTGCAGCAGGATCTGCCCTGACGGGGGGCCTGGGCAGTAGCTCTGAGATGTGCCCCCAGCAGAGCCACAGGGAAACGAAAAGAGCGTGTCTTCTGGTGGTGGAAACGACAGCGAACCTGGCATGGGGAAGGGCAGGGGCGGCAGGTACGGCAGCTGGGGCTGGGGACCTTGGCACAGCTGGGTTGCTGGAGCCTGGGAGAACTGGTAGCCTGGCTGGTAATCCTGGGACTCCAGGTCGTCCAAATACGAGAAGGTGGCTGGTGGGGTGATGCTATGGGGGACAGGTGGGGATTCAGTGAGGTGCGGAGGTAGCCTCTTCATTCCCCCACACGCCATCTTGGTGGAGACCCCAACATGCAACACCCCCCTCCCAAGGTAACCCAGGTCACTTCCTTCCTCAGGTCCCATACCTTGTCCCCCAGGGCCCACAGGGGCCGTCCTTGTGGCTTCGGTGACTGACAGGAGTATCCATCAGCAGAGGCATCAGTTGCGGGGTGTGGACAGGGCCCAGGGGAAAAGGAAGGTTGGTCCTTTGCAGAGGTGGGGGGCTGAAGAGCAGCGGGGTCACCGCCACCCTTTTAGCGCCCTCAGTCTGTTGGGTGGGAGCCAAAGTCTGGTCTGAGGTCAGCAGCATGGGGGGCTCTAGGTACAGAAGGCAAAGAGGAGCACCAAGAGTCAGAAGATGGGCTTCAGCCCTGGGATGCGGAGGTCTGCCATATGTAATTCCCAGGTTGCTCTGAACGGGCCTCCGTGGCCCATACCCCTGAGAACCTCCATGTACTCCTGCCTCTGCCAAGCAGGACGCTCTGTTGTCACTGTCTTTGGAGATTTCAAGTCCTTCCGGGGAGCCTTCTGAAAGGAGCTCACCTGGAAAGGTATCCAGAGGGGGGTCCAGAGGGAAGGTGCCAGGCTCTGGGTCCATGGGCACAGCAGGTGGGGGCTCCACTGTGGAGCTGGAGGCAGAGAGAAGAGAGACCTCAGCTCTGGTAGCATCTAGATGTGGACCACGGCCTCAGGGCAGGGAAAGGACACAGGACTCCGAAACTCTGCCTTCTGCAGGGCATGCAGACTTCCTGGGGTTCCAGTCAAACCCTCTATATACCAGCCAATGTGCCAGGACTCACGCCCAGCCTCCAGTTTTCTCCTTCAGGACCTGAGGGTCCCCTTTGGGATGGAGCTGCCTGCCCAGGGCGTGGGGGTGGGGAGCAGGAAGAAGACAAAGGCTTACCTGCCCTGACTGCTAGCAGGGGCCGCGGCATCGTCCTGCTTTTCCTTCCCATTCAGTTTCTCTAGTTTTCGCCACTTTGCCCGGCGATTCTGGAACCACACCTGCAGGGAAAAGGTCTCTGAACTTGAGAGAGGTCTAAGACCCGAGTCCTGGCTCTCACACAATGGGCTATGGGATGGGGAAGTGATTTCCCTGCTTTTTTCAGATGCCTGGCAGCCAGCATTGTTTTTTTTTTGTTTTGTTTTTTGTTTTTTTTGGTTTTTTTCTGGTACCGAGAATCGAACTCACGACCTTGCGCTTGCCAGGCAGGCGCTGTGCCGCTGAGCTAAATCCCCAGCCCGCCAGCATGGTTTTATAAAAACGTTAGCGTGGTGGCTTCCTCCTCTCGCTGCCTGAGGCTGGTGTAACCCTGGGAAAGCAGGCAGAATACAGCCATACTGGCGACCTGGCCTCAGCTCCCACCTGGCTGGCAGTGCAGCATGCTCTCTGCCCCCTGAGAGTGCCCCCGGGCCACCCCTGCTGGCTGCTTAGCCAGCTCCCTTTTACCATGATGCGCTGGGGGTTGACCCCCACCATCTGGGCAATCTCCCGGCGCTTGTCACTGTCAGGATAGTGGTCCTCCTGAAAAACCCGCTCTAGCTCCTCCAGCTGGTCTGGAAGAAGCATGCAGGAGGTTAAACACCAGTTTCATGGCCAGAGAGGAAAACGAGATGCCCGCCAAGCGCCCTCGTGTCTCCAGCAGATGACATCACCATCCTCACCCCCAACGCTTTGCACCTAAGCTTCCCAGTCGGCCAGGCTTTCTCTTGCTCCTGTTTTTACTTTGCAGACTTCCACTCTGGTCCCAAGCTTTCACGTCTTGTCTTTTCTGGGGTACTGGGGATTGAACCCAGGGTTTCACCCAGAGCTCTATTCCTAAGCCTTTTTATTTTGAAACAAGGTCTTGCTAAACCACTAAATGCCCAGGATGGGCTTGAACTTGTGGCCTTCCTGCCTTCTCCTTTGGAGTGCTGGAATTATAGGCATGCACCCCACACCGGGTTCCAACCTCATTTTCCTGTGTGACGGTGTGGCCTTGCCCTTGGGGCTAAGAGAGGGATCCAGAACAAAGTAACACCCAAACTAACCACGCCCGCCCTCTGGTTTCCTGGGACCACATTCTCTTTCCAGCTCCACCCCTTTCCCAGAAAACACCTGATTTCTCACCTACAGGTACTCACCTGAGCGGTACAGGGTTCGAGTCTTTTTTCGAACTTGGCAGGTCGCTTCCGGGGGCCCCTTGCTCTGCTCTGTGCTTTGGCTGCTCTGGGCCAGTGTGCTGAGTAGATTGGCCAGGTGGCAGGGGCCCCGGCCTGACCCACAAGGCACTGGGTTGTGCTTGGCCCGGGTTGAGTGATTGAGATTGGGAGATGATGCGGACGTCAGAGCCAGGGTGCTGGGCCTCTTCTGCTTACCAGGGGCTGGTGAACTGGGCCTCTTTCCTGGCTTGGACTCCCCCTGAGGCGGGGGTTTGGATGGGGCTGGTTCTCTGTCCTTGGGGAGAGGCCTGGAGCTGGGGGCCTGGCGCCCTCTACAGGCGTAAGCCTCAGCCAGCTCCCCAGATGGCCCTGGCTGTGGCTTCTCTCTAGAGAGGGCGCAAGGCAGTGGTGACTCCTCTCTCTGGGCATCCTGATTGTGGGTGGTTGAGCCCTGCCGCTGTTTCTCCTCCTCCAGCCTGGTAGCCAGGGTCGGGCCTCCTCCTTCCTGGCCTGCAGGAGCAGGATGGGACCTCCGTGAGGGAGGAAAGAGGCCTGCCTGGAAGGAAGCACTGCTTCCCGGCCTGCAGGGGCTCTGGCATTGGCTCCCGAGCTGTCTTCTGCCTATCTGTCAAATGGTCTCCTAATTCCAGACTCCCTTTCCCAGCCCTGGGTTGGCAGGGTCAAATTAGATAACCCGGCTGCTTTGCAAACTGCAACAAATTTACGTAACTCAGAGGGGTACTTAGCCCCAGGCAGGAGAGCAGTGCGGTGGTTTCCCAAACACCAGGCATGCGCGTTTGACACCCAGATGTTTCTGAGGGACAACTGCTGGATGAGGAGGACAGGGTGGAGAGAAGTGGGTTGATTGGGATATGCTTGGCTTCAGCCCGGTCCTGGTCCTGCCTCCTGGAGAAGGCAGAGGAGGGACATGGAAGGTGACAGAGAAGGCCACCCCCACCTCCCCAGCCCTCAGCTGTCCCTGCCTTGGCTCCTCAACCCCACAGCTGCTCTGCCCCACCCCCTTTCCTCCCCTACCAGGAAAGAGGGGCCCATCAGGACCTGCAAGCCCCATCATTCATCCTTAAAGCTGTCTTCCTTTCTCTGGGCCAACTGATCCCTCCAGAGCTCACCCAGGTCCAGGCACGGTGCTGAGCCAGCACCTTCTCAGGATTAGCGCAGCAGCGCGCTCGCACTAATCTCTTGGAGGAAGCACTTCTCCCAGCCGAGATTAGCAAGTGAGTCATCTGCTCCACATTCCTCGGCACAGGGGCACACTCTGCGCTCTCCACGCTGCAGCGCGCCCTTCCCAGGCTCACCCAGCGCTGCCCTGTCCTTCCAGGCTCCCTCCGAACCGCAGACCCTCAGCCCAGGCATCACGTCCAAACAAACCCGGCAATTTCTAACGAGCGACCCAGAGGCCTTGTGATTTGAGTGGGAGCCTAACGCCGCTTAGGACCGTAAGAAAGGACTTTCTCACCAGGAGTAAAGCGATAATTTGGTGTTACTGCATTATTTCCTAGGGCATACAGGAGACCCCGTTTGCAGAAGCCGGCTGCGGAGGGAGTGGACAGACTCCCCCAGGGCAGAGAGGGGGTGGGGGACAAATTTGGTATACAGCCCTTTAGGAGCGTCTGTGGGCGACCAGTAAACCTGGTACAGTAAAGTAGGTGCTCACTAAACACATGCTTTGTGGCAGTGATCAACCCCAGTGAAAAAAGGTGGCGGGCGTCAGAACTTGGTCTCCAAGGGTCCTGGGGCTCCAGGCCCAGTGTCCCCGCCCCCTGACTCCACCATTAGGGGATCAAAACCCCAAAGAGGTGAAGCCACCCAGCCCAGGGGCCTCCCCGGACCCCCAGGTCGCCTGACCCCGGCGCGCTCACCCCTCAGTTCCGCGCAGGGACCCCGCGTGGCCTCCATGCCCGGACTCCGAGCCGCCCGCGCGGGCACAGGCGAGGCCTAATGAAGCCCCCGGGGCAGGGGGCAGGTGCGCGGCCGC
>NW_004955491.1:581182-611408 GCF_000276665.1 Chinchilla lanigera
CCCGGGCGCCACCACGTGCGGCAGCTGCGGCAGCCCCCTCCCCCGCCCTCCCGCCCGAGGCTGCAGGTGCGGAGCCCAAAGGTGTGCTGGAGGGGAGGGCGAGAGTGAGGCGCAGGGCTCTTCGGAGGGCAGGTACGGGCCAGGGCTTGCCTCTTACCGCGCTTGGCCGGGGGTATGGACCTCAGCCTTTCCGTGAGACCTGGGGAAGGCGACTCTGGATCCATTCAGGGCGCCCCCAAACGCTTAGGTGTCTCCTATCTGCTCACTCGGGTCTCCCCACGCCTCGGGATTAATGAGCCCCCAAGTCTCGGTGCCGATCTGAAGGTCCTTGCGGCCCAGACCCCGTGTCCCAGGAGCCCTGGATGAGGCGCAGGTCGGTGGTGCACACCTCTCCTCTCAGGTAAACAATTCCCACTGCCCCAGCCTTGGTTAGGTCAGTCTTCCCTGGGAAGCGCAAGACCTGTCTTGCGGGAATTTCACAGGGGGAGTCGTTGGGATTCCTAGTTTTTGGAGTGTTGCTTGGCCACTTTTAAAAGAAGAAAAATTCAGAATTGGAGAGTTCTAATTCACACTTCCTCCTTCCAAGCAGGCTGGATTGAAACAGGTGCTTGGGGCCGGGCCACGAGAGCAGTGGTCCTGACCGGAATGCAGGTGTTTTGCATTTAGGACTTGGGCGCTTCTGGACACCAGGTGCTTTGATGTTGTATAATCGGCTCTTGCTACCTTTTCCTGACTTTGAGAGGCATGTGGAGGATTGCTAGAATTTGTTGTTTCTGAAACATCAAAATGAAAACTAACTTCTCAAAAGGACTGAGCAAGAAATATAGTGTGTGTTTAAAAAAATTATTGCAGTAAGAGACACACTGTCTTTAATCTCCCCTCAAAAACCTCCCCTCGGCTTTGAACATACCTATGCCATCTTTCTTGCCCCTGCCGAAAAAGCAGGACTCAAAGTCCTCTTTTGTGACTCTTTGGCTGTCTTGATGTCCCAAATTCAGGCATTTATGGCAATTTCTTTTTTTTTTTTTTTTTTTTTTTTTTTTTTTTTTTTTTTGTCTTTTTGAGACAGGGTCTCGCTATGCAGTTCAGGCGGGTCTTGAGCTCACTTTGTAGCCCAGGCTGGCCTTGAACTCGTAATGATCCTCCTGCCTCAGCCTCCCAAGTGCTGGGATTACAGGCGTGCGCCACCGTGCCTGGCTATTTACGGCAATTTCTGTCAAATAAAAACATGACTCCATGTTCTCATCCACCTTAGTTACCTGATCTGGCACCATGCAATTTCCAGGTCTTCCCCAAAGTCAAAATGAAAGGTAAATGCTTTGAATTTTGAGTCAGAACATCGAAGCAGCCAGGCCAGTGCAACTAAGGACACTCAAGAACGAAGACTTCCAGAACTGCTTCGGAAAGTGGCCTGGAAGATGAGATCAATGTGCTCAAAGCGGGGGGGTGGACCTAGAGGGGGACCAAGGGCAATGCATTTTGTTATAATAATTTTTTTTTTTAAATGTAAGCGTTCACATATATTTTGACCACGCTGCATTGCAATGTGCTTAAAAGTAGTTAAAGAGTCTCACGCACAGGGCCCAGTTTCTGTGCTTGAAATGAAGCCTTCTAAGCCACGCAGGTGAGGACTGGCGGGGAGGCAGTGAGGTTGGTTTTTGTGTAAACAAATCAGGACCATTTGGCAGTGCTGTGTGGTACCTGGAAAACAATAGTCCCCTTGGTTAAACATTCATCGGACAATTACTGTACTCCAGACCCGGTGGCCATGTCCGTGGTGGAGAGGTGAGGACAATCACACAGCCCCGCACTGTGTAGTCAGTGGAGAGTTACGAGCACTCTATGTGTGGTCATACTGCTGCCCAAAGGATCAGGAGTGTCTCCTGGAGCTGGATGCTGGCTTCCTGGAGAGAGTGAGCAGGCGTTCACCTGCTTAAAACCTTCCAGTGGCCCTTGCTACCTGATAAAGACCAAGCTCCCTACCTGGGGACCAATCCTGGTGCTAAGGATGATCTTTTCCTCTGAGACCTTGGCTTCCCTATGTGCCACTCAGGGATTTTTGTGTCTGTGGATGTAATGTTTCTTGAGGAGTATTCTTAAGCACCCCCTGAATCAGGACTTGCAAGGTGACTTGTGTAAAAGGTGGCTCTCGCCCGAGCCCCAGAATTCCCAATTGGTAGGCCCACAGAGGAACCCTAAATAGCTATTATTAACAAGGTCCTCCGGTGATTCATCTAGGTGTCAGAGTGTTCCACACTCCCGGACTTTTCAAAAACAAAGCCAACTAAAGCCACCCTGGGGAAGGGAGTGGAGACTGGGTGACGGATCTGTATGTGGAAAGAAAATGACCTTTCGCCTGCTTCAGTGAGACCCAAGGCACAATGAATTTCCTAATAGATTTTTCTATCACATTAAAAACAGGTCCTCCTTCTCGGGGAAACTTTATGTGGCAGTTCCTCTCTTGGGCTGACTGTCCTCTGCTCCGAGGAAGAGCAAAGGCTGCCACCATTTACAGACTCAGTGACACTTTACACAAAATGGGGACAATACCGGGTCTCGTCGTGGAAAAGCCTTTGTGGAGAGACTTGACGATACTGGCTTTCTTCCAAACTTATTTGTTGGGCTGAGGCTAGGACATTAGGAAAATTCAAGCTTGCTTGCTTTTTCTTTGTTTCTTTCTCAGACTTTATTTTCCTGAACTACTGTGTGAATTTTTTCAAGTGATACGGTCAGGTGTTTGGTTTCCTGACAGGAAGAATTTGATTTCATGGCTACAAGTGAGTTTCCTTCCTAAAATGTACAAGGGGATGGGAGGATGGATGATGTGCTGGGCTAGGAGGGTGCTGCGTCCATGACGTGGCCACTGGGTCGCATTTCACAGGCACCTTAAGCCAGGGAGGCTTATCTTGGACGTTCAAACGCTGCTAGAGACAAAAGCATGCCCTTTTACCTGGAGGACAGGCAGCGATTGTCTTAAGGGTACTTGGGGGCACTTATTTCTAAATCCTGTTTGGCTGCATTTCTTTCCCATGGTCTTCTGATTAGTCAATATACTCAACTTTGTGCAGAGGGAAGGCAAGTGTTTTCCATTATTATTATTTGTTAGTTTTCTGAGCCAAACCAAAAGTCACCACCACCACCACCACCACCCCTTTAGCAAGAGCCATTTCTCCCGCCTCAGTTTCCACGGACGTGAGCAGGACAGCAGGCTGAAAAGTGTCTGAGGCTAGCATGGAGTGGTCGCTTTTGTTAGTCGAAGTAAGTTCACCATAGAATTTGGTTAAGCAAGTGAAATGAGCACTCTGTCCTTCTTTCTCTAAAAAATAGCCTGAAAAAGTGGCCGATGGAGAACGCTTCTCAGCAGAAGCCCAAGGCAACTTGCTCCAGCTCCGTGGGCCTCACCCCAGCTGAGCAAGCGTGGGCGGCAGCCGGTCACCGGGAGACCTGGGACAGGAGTGGCAAGATTATGTTGCGAAAGGCGGGCTGGAATCTGCTCAGGCGCTGGCTGGGGGATGACAGTCACAGCACACAACTGGGAAGAGAACTCAACCCCAGGAGGGAGGAAGAGACGAGAAAGCTAGAGAAAGGGGAAGGCTGGACCAAGCACGTGTCCAGAGAGCCAGCCTTCCTGAGTCTGCGAAGGCGCTGCGGACCCCTGCGTGGCAGAGCTGGTGGGGCCAGTGACCGGGAGACACAGCAGCAGCCCCGGAAGTCCCTGCCCAGCAGCTTGCTTTGGAAACCTCCGGAGAGGATGGTTTGAGGTTGCTGGTAAGGGAATTGCAGACACATGGCTAACATGGCCACTGCACCGGCAGGGCGTAAACAGGTCCCGGCGTGGGTCAGTGTAAGGGCTTCTAATGCCCTTGCCCCAAACTCTCACTGTGTTGAACACGTTGCCGCCGCCTGCGCTGCTGACCCCGAATCACGGGAGTGTGCATTTTGTAATTTAGAAAGAGCTTCCTTTCTGCTCTTCTCTAAGCTGTGGTCTTAGTGCAGCGGGACCTTCCAGTTCTCCCCGAGACCTGGCCCAGCCTTCACCCAGAGCTGGCGGGCTGCTGCCCCGCTGGGTCCCTCCAGGCTCCTCCCAGCCTTTTGTTCTAGTTTTTCCGTCCTCTCTGGGAAAGGCCTCTGCCTTCTCGTGCCTCAGGGCCACAGAATGAGCTGTTTTGTCAGCCTGAAACATTTCCTTCCCTGCTATTTCTGTCGGTCTTACTCATACTTCAAAGCCCAGCCCGAATGCTCCTTTCCTGGGAAGCCTATCCCAGCCTTCCGCAACCAGAATTCACTGCCGCCTCCTCCGCCCGCCGCCCTGCGTTTGCGCTCACGTTACGCCCGTCACACACGCTGACCTGGTGTTTGGCCTGCGCTCCCCAGCCTTTCGAGTTCCTGGGTAGCAACGCCCGTCTGTACACGACAGGCACTTCCCACTTGCTTTACGAACATCATCTCATTCTTGTAACAGCTCTGTGAAGTCCCATTGCTTGCGTCATTTTATTGAAGATAAAACTGGCAGAGAAAGCCGGAATACAAAGTGGCTGTCCGTGATTTCTTTCTTTTTTTTTTTTTTTTTTCTTTTTGGGACAGGGTCTCGCTATGCAGTTCAGGCTGGCCTTGAGCTCACTTTGTAGCCCAGGCTGGTCTCGAACTCACAGTGATCCTCCTGCCTCAGCCTCCCGAGTACTGGTATTATGGGGGTGTGTCACCAAGTGCATCCTCCATCCATGATTTGCACCGTTATCTGTTTCCTGCTTGAGCCCCTTCCCATTATCCCACAGTTTGATTATATCAATCATGATGCCTGGCATTGTGATTGTATTCTTTTGTACCGGGAAATGAACTCAGGACCTCACACTTACCAGGCAGGCACTCTGCCACTGAGCTATATCCCCGGCCCCTGGCATTGTGATGGGTTAATAGTTGTTCATTGACCCATTGTACATGGTGGAGCATGCCTATAATCCTAGCACTCAGGAGGCTGAGGCAGGAAGACCCCCTTGGGTTCAAGTTAAAAGGCAGCCTGAACTGTATGGTGAGAAACTGTCTCAAAAAAAAGTTATTCACTGATCAAAGCTGACCATCAGTACCAGGAGTCAGAGAACAGATGGGAAGCTGACTGGCTGTGAAAAGGGAACAACAAAGGACAGGCGTGGTGGCATATGCCTATAATCCCAGCACTTGGGAGGCTGAGGCAGGAGGATCATTGTGAGTTCAAGACCAGCCTGGGCTACAAAGTGAGCTCAAGGCCAGCCTGAACTGCATAGCGAGATCCTGTCTCAAAAAAGACACACACACACACACACATACACACACACACAAAGGAAGCAACAGTGATAGAACTGGTCCTGCATCTTGACTGCGGTACAGGTTCCACACGTCTGCACCGGAGACAGAGTTGCATAGGGCTAAACACACACGCACATACACACATACATGCAGACACACAAAGACTGGTGAACTCTAAGCAACGTCTGTGAATTGTATCTAAGGCAATTTCCTGTTGTGATATTGTACTGAAGTTATGCGAGGAGTGAACATAAGGCAAACCAAGGAAGGGGTCTATAAGATCTCTGTTATTTTTTATAACTACATGTGAATGGAGAATTTTCTCATGATAAAAGAGGAGGAAAAAACATTGATCTCTAGAGGCTGGGGATGTAGCTCAGTGGTCCAAGCCCCTGCCTGGCACGCGCAAGGTCCTGAGTTCCATTTCCAGTGACAAAAAAAAGTAAGTTCAGTTCTTTTACACGAGTTTAATGTAATTCACACAGTTAAATATAGTTAAGTGCTGTGTTTTATATATAGTAGCAATAGTAACCTGTTGGTGACAGTAGTTTTTAAATATAGATTTTAATTATACCTGTTTTATAAATGAGGTAAGGTAGGCAAGCAGAAGGGTCAACACTTAATCTTCTTTAAAAGTAAATAAATGGGTCTTATATGAATGCAATTTTATTAGGAAAATAATGGTAAATATAGTACAAATGAAGGGAAATTTGCTGTTTCCCCCCAAACAACAGTTTTAGTTATTAACGATTTGGTGCATTTCTTCAGAACATTTTTGTTATTCTATTGCTTTGCATATTTTCCTCATGATTGTAATTATACTCCGTGTGTGATCTTGAGCATTTCCCCTCTGAAAATTCCTATGAAAAATATGATTTCATAGTGCTTCACTCTTAAAAATTTACAGAGTGGCAGCACTATCATTGAACTATTTTCCAATTAGTGAGAGAAGAAAAGTACTTCCCAATATTTACATTTTTGAAAATTACAAAGGCAAATTTTTTTTTTTTTTTTGGTCTTTTTGAGACAGGGTCTCCCTGTGCAGTTCAGGCTGACCGTGAGCACGCTTTGTAGCCCAGGCTGGTCTTGAACTCGTAACAATCCTCCTGCCTCAGCCTCCCAAGTCCTGGGATTACAGGCATGTGCTACCATGCCCGGCTACAAAGGCAAATTTGAAAAGAGTCTTTTAATTTTTTATCATAAGCTTCCTCCCTCTTTTATTTGGTGGTTGATGTATCATTTTTGTTGTTGCATTTTATTTACTTAAGGTTTTTTATTTTTTAATGTTTTTCTAATAATTTCTATTAGTACATGTTTGCCATACACAATGATCACCTTCACTGTAGAGAATTTGTACCTGCACATAATATATATTACTTCTTTTCTTCACATTCCCATCCCCTTCCTTCAACCTTTCACCCCCATTTCCAATTCTTTCCTTCCATTCTCTCTTTTTTTAAGAAAAAAAATCCCTTTTCTCTTTCTTCCTCCCCCGTCCCTTGTTCCTCTTTCCACTTAAACATGTTTTCCCTACGTCCTAATGTCATCTGTTTTGCTCCTTATTTATGCTTTGGGTTTCTCACACAAGGGAAACAATGTGCTATTTAAACTTCCATGTGTCTGCTTTAAAATATCTCAAGTTTATCCTTTTTGGGGCAGAGTAGTACTCCATTGTGTAGAAAAACCACATTTTTTTTCTTACCCGTACATCCGTTGTTTCCAAATGTAGCTATTATGAATTGGGCTGCTCTAAACATGGGTGTGCGTGTGTCACTGTGGTATGAGGCTTTTAATTCTTTTGGGAAGAAACGTAGAAGGGGAATAACTGACTCACATGGAACCTCTGCTTTCAGTTTTCTGAGAACTGTCCACACTGATTGCCATAGTGCTAGTACCAATTTATACTCCCACCAACAGTGGAGAAGGGTTGCTTTTTCCCCACAGCCTCACCAGTATTTGCTATTGGTTGATTTCTTGATGACAGCCATTCTCTCTGGAGTGAGATGGGATCTCAGTGTTGTTTTAATTTATACTTCATGAAGGACCAGTGATGTTGAACATTTTTCCATATATTTATTTACAATTTGTGCTACTTCAAACAGAAGTGTCTGTTCATTTCAGATGCCTGTATCTGGATTTTACTTTAATCTGTCATCTGTCTGTCTGTCTATCTGTCTGTTCACTCATTCATTTTTCAATCTCAAATCACAAGGAACCAAGAAGTGGTTCCTTTCACAGAAATGCATGGGCCGCTGTGGGCAAGAGCACAGCTCAAGTGTGTCAAGGAGGAGTTCGAGAGCTGAGGGCGCGGACTCGACAGGCCAGCAGGGCAGCTTCAGCAAGAGGAGAAGCAAGAAGCGACCCCGAGAAGGTCCTGCTCCTCCTTTGGTGTCCTGGGCTTGTGCCTTCTCCCTGGTGGCTCGAGAGTCTTTCTGATGTTTGGGACTAGGCTCAGTGTGGTGACACCCGGCTTGATGCAGCTCTGCCAGAGCCTCAGCATGCAGGAAGAGGTCTCTGTCTTCTCCCCAGAGAATGGGCCCCACCGCTCTGCTGTTGCACCGGGAACATAGGCTCACCCTGATAAACTGTGAAAGCTTCTTTGCCCCCTGTGCCTCAGGCGCACCCAGTTCTGGTGAAAAGAGTGTAATAGGGATCCCATTATGGTCAGCAGGTTCTTCTGCCCTTTTGGACCAACAGTCTTTTAGGTCCATTAGCATACTGATGTCTATTCTAGATCTTTCTCTACCTGAAGATGACCTGGCCTTGTCTTTAAAAGACTCCTGTGCTTAATACCAATCTGTGGCGTGATCACTAATAGATTAGAAGCGAGGAGCAACTTCCTTTCTGTGGAGGTGAGGATGGTGAAATATGAGGCCTTCATTTACCAGGCTGCATTGGTTACTTAGGAAATACTTTGGCCTGCCAAAACCATCATTCAGTTCGTAGGAAGAAGCAGTACAACTGGATAGGCTACTAGACCTGTCTCCCTCTTGCAGAAGGCTCTGATTATCTGTCTTACAAGTGGCGTCACTGCACGTATTGTTAAGTTGGTGCAGGGGAGGGTGGGGTTTTACCTCGGCACCCTGGAATTTAGGCAGGTGCTCATTCAGAACAGTCCTGCAGAGACGGAGAAATGAGTAACTGAGAGAGGAAAGACGTATTTGTCATTAGATGTACTTGGAGTTATTATATACACATTTTTGGTTAGGAGAGCTAACTGTTTTTTTTTTTTTTTTTTTGGTTTTTCTCTGGTACCGGGAACCGAATTCACAACCTTGCGCATGCCAGGCAGGCGCTTTTGCCGCTGAGCTAAATCCCCAGCCCCTAGGAGAGCTAACTTTGTTGTTCTTTTTAGTTTTAATTTTTATTAGTACATGTTGCAGCACCTAATGATTGCATTCATCCTGGGAGTTGGAACCTGGGCATCACCCATGTGCTGTTGTTCATACATTGTGTCAACTTGAGGAGTCTGGAAGCTTAACTAAGTGACTCAGCAGTTCTACATCCCTGGGTGAAAAGGACATGCCCTTGCTGCTCTAGGATGTTGTTCACTGTGTCAACTTGAGAAGTTTAAAAGTTCAACTTTTAACTTGAAAGTGATTCAGTGGGGAGCCAGGGTCCTTGCTTTGCGCTCATCCTGAGCCTGTGCAAGAGGAGGGCGCTGAGATGGCACGAGTGTGGGCGGAGAGCCTGCCTACAGTATATGGGGGGAGAAAAAGCTTGCTTTCCTCTCTTTCTTCGCTCTTGCTGCTGCTTCTGTCTTGTGCCACCTTGACCAGTTTATCCAAACAACAATTTGCCGTGCTAATAAATGTCTGGAAGCTCATGGCCACCACTGGGAGCACTGTCATTGTTGAAGCAAAGCTAACTCGTATTAATCTTATGAGCACTCAATAAATTTAGTATTAACATGTTTGTACAAGTTTTTTTTCTTTTCCTGAAGTCTGTATACATTTTTGGGGGCAGACTCCACCTATTTGTTGTGTATGGTCTGTCTCCACTCCTGCATTGGTGTTTCATGGTACCACCTGTGTGTAGCACACATCAGGCACAGCTAGAATAGCATAGATCAGGCATAGCTGGGCTATAAGTGTTCTCACTGTTCACAAATGAACCGAGATTAGGATCTTTTATTTGGAGGAAAGAATGATGAGATTCATGTTACACGTCGCAGTTTGTGGTGATTCGTAATGTGATTCATAACAGAGTTGGTAAGGCTATTAAGTTGGAAGGCTTCCTGGAAATATTTGTTGGGCATTTTGAGAAGTGAAGAGTCCAGGAAGTAGGCATAAAATGTGACACTCTAGCATTCGTTGTAGAGAACATTAAGTGACTCAGCACTGGTGAAGTCCACACCATCTGAGGTCATTTCTCTTTACAGGCTGAGAAGCAAGAGTGAGGACCAGAGCTCGTTAGGGCTGGCAGTCTTCAGTGATAAACACAGGCAATTTGGTATTTCAAGAGGCTCTCTTCTAGGTGGTAGATCTGATGGTTTATCCAGTCTGGCAACCTTTGTTTTCCTTTAAGATATTTAGGATGTTTACATCTAATATGCTTGTTGATATAGCCTTATTTTTTGCCCAATTTTTGAGTAGTTGTGTACTTTTTATTCAATTTTACTCTCATCTACTGGCATATAAACTGTACCATTATTTCAGTCACATTCATTGATTTTCTTTTCAAATGACGGCTTTTGGACCTAAGGGCATTTGTTTAACTTATCACAATCACCTTCAGGTGACACTTTGCCACATCACTAAATAGGAGAGATCTACAACACTGCACTTCTGGGTCTCTCCTCTTGTCTTTCATGCTCTGTTGTGAGACATTTCCATTCTCCATATCTGATAAACTCCAAAACACATTATTATTTTGGCCTTCAGTAGTCAGTTATCTTATAAAAATATTTGAGAAGTAAAAATAGTTTCTTGTTCTTATATTCACCATATCCAATGCTCATCACTCCTTTGGGTGGATCTAGATTTCCATCTAATATAGTTTTTCATATTATAGGAAATGCTTCAATATCTTTGGTAGCAAAACTCTGGTAATTTTTTTTTTTAGCTTTTGTATGTATGACTAGGCTTTACTTTGCCTTCACTGGTGAAGCCAAAGGTTCTTCCCTGAGTACTTTAAAGATGTTGGTCCACTGCTGTACCTAGGGAGAAATCTGCTATCATTCTTACCTGTTTCCTCTATACATGTGATTATTTTGTAACTAGTTAATTTTATAAGATTTTCTTTATCATTGGTTGTAAGCATTTGGATTATGGTGTGCCTTGCTGCAGCTTTTTAAGATGTATCTTGTACTTGGAGTTTATTTAGTGTATATGTAGTTCCCATCAAATTGAGAGATTTTCTTCCATTATTTCTTCAAATATATTTTCTGTCTTCTTTTTTCTTCCTCAGGGATTCTAGTTTTATTTATCTAATATTATATTATTTTTTCACCGGTGCATCACACACTATTTTTTCAGTCTTTTTCGGTGCTTCATTTCTGAGAATTTATATTGTTATAGCCTCCAATTTTCTAATCTTTTGTTCAGTGTCTAATTAATTCCTTCAAGTTTGTGATCTCAGATGTTGATTTTTTTAATATCTATAAGTTTGATTTGGGTCTTTTATTTTATTTATTTTTTTAGACAATGTTTCACTATCAGTTCAGGATGCCTTGAACTCACTATGTAGCCCAGGCTGGCCTCTAACTTAGAGCAATCCTCTTGCCTTAGCCTTCTAAGTGCTGGGATTATGGGTATATGCCACCACACCCATTAGGCAGGTCTCTTTTATATAGCTTATGCCTTATCATGCACATATTTTTCCTGCCTTCCTGAATAAGTGGAATAAAGTTCTGTCATGATTCTAAAATCATTGTCTACTATTTTTTGGATCTATTTCTTTTAATATACTTTAACCCTGATTATGGGTTATATTTTCCCACTTCTTTGCATGTCTGGAAATATTTATTAGATACCAACATTGTGAATTTTACCTTGTTGAATGTCGTGTGTGTGTGTGTGTGTGTGTGTGTGTTAGTCCCTGACTTACAATGGTTTAAGATTTTTCAACTTTATGAGATGTGAAAGCAATATGTATTCAGTAGAAACCATCCTGTCAGGTCTGAACATAGATCTTTCCTCTGGTTATCCGTGTGAAATATGAGATGTGATACTGTGCAGTCAAAGTGAGTCACAGCTCCCAGAAATGTGATCATGAGGGCAAACCCCTGCTGTTCCACAATGGACTGTACTGTTCTTAGCTGTTTGGTTGGGAAGGTGTGTTAGGTGCATTGTTGAATAACAATATTTTCAACTTATGATAGCTGGAATGTAAGCCCATCGTAAATCAAGGAGCACATGTGAATGAGTTCCACATCCACAGATTTAACCAAATGAGGACCAAAACTATTTTTTTAAAAAATTGTCTATGTGTAGATGCAGAGTTTTTCCTATCATTATCCCCTAAACACTACAGTACAATTATTTCTACCTTACGTACATTAGTATTATAAGTATTAGACTTGTAAGTCAGTTAGGAATGATCTAAAGTGTCAAGGGAGAGGTGCATAGATTACATGGAAATGACCATTTTATAGAAGGGATTTAAGCATCCACAGATTTTGATATACATGGGGTCCTAGGCCTAATTTTTCACTGATAGGAACAATACTTGTATGTGTGTGTGTACTCTTCCTTTTGTGACTTTTAAGGTTTTTTTTTTTTTTTTTTGGTTTTTCTCCGGTACCGGGAACCGAACTCACGACCTTGCGCTTGCCAGGCAGGCACTTTTGCCGCTGAGCTAAATCCCCAGCCCCTGTTTTTTTTTTTTTTTTTTAAATGAGTAGAACCAGACAAGCTTCTTCCCCCTACTACTGATAAACTATCCTTCTGAACACTCTACTCTGTGATCATGAATTTCAATGTCCATGCACTCTGGCCATGGAAATCCAAAATATTCCTAGCCCTGTGTGAACTTCATACGTTTTCTTTATCTTTCCTTTCCCATTGATCTTTTTGATGGCTAGGGCAGGCTCCTCACACACACATTCACTGGTTGATCATTACCTGGAGACTTGAGAGAACCTCCCTAAAACTGGTACTGACCTCCTCCTCCTCCTCCCCCTCCTCCTCTTTCTTTCCTCCTCCCCTTCTCCCTCTCCTTCTCCTGCTTCTTCTCTTCTCTCTCCTTCCCACTTTTCTGAATTTCAAACACCTTAGTCTCCTTGAAACTTCAGTTTTGTATTCTTAACTCAGCATGCCCATTTTCTGAGCTAAAGCCTGGTCATTTCCTCCATACAATAAGCTGGGAGTTATGGGGTTGACCTCCTTTGTATCCCACTGTTTCAGGAATGCCTATTCTATGCTGGTTATTGTTGAATGGCTAACACTCACTGTTTGACATATTTTGTACAGTTTTTTTAGTTGTTTATGATGGTAGGGAAGATCTGGTGTCTGTTTCCCAATATTGACTAGAAGTAGAAGTTTCCACAGATAATTTTATAAATTCTAGTTAGCTTTCCACTCCTTAGAAGGTTAAGCTCAAACTGTTGACTTTAATGTACTCAGTTCTTCAAAACCTGACTTCATGACAACCCTTAATCTCTGTTTCCCACATCATCTACTTTTAGTAAATCAGAACAGCTCATCAGATCTCGGCTTTCTTCATCCCCTTTTCTGTGCGCATGCTCATGTCTCTGTAGAGTATGACTGTGCTTCTGTGCATCCTCCATCTGCCCAAATTTCACTTGTTCCTCAAGCTCTGACTCAAATACCAGTTTGGCTAAATATATACAAACATCAGTGTTAGTAGCTGCAGGATTTGCCTCCACTATGGACAATTTCAGTTTGAGTTTTATGCCTGACCGAGCTCTTGTAAATGACAGTAACCTGTGTCTTTCAGTCACATTCTTGTCTCCCAGTTTACCCAGGGCCTGACATGGGTTCCTTGGAAAATGTCTGCATCCTGAATGAACACGCTAACCTAGCATATACACTTGCCTTCTGAAGATAGTATTGGGTTGATTATTTGGGGAAATGAAGGATGATAAACACAAAAGCAAACCTAGCAAAACTTGGGCTAAATTAGCTAGCCTGGTCTAGCAGGTGATCTCCATTAAGTTATTTGGTGAGGATGGCGGGCAGGTGCTGCCTCTGATAGGAACTAAAGCATCATTAGCGCAATGTGTGGCCCGTATGGAGTTGGAATTTTCTTCTCTCGTGTATGGCGGAGTTCTGTGACAAAGAGCGCAGGGAAAGTTATTCCTAAGAAGTTCTTCCAGTTAACTGAATCACTTTCAAAGCATCGGCTTCAGCTCTGAGCGACAATTGTAATCAACATACCTCTGGCCTATCTGTGCCAGTAATTTAGAGACTCGGCTATCCCCTGAATTGCCTGGGACATGTAGGTGCACTCAGGATAAGGATATTAGGGACTCAAATTCTTTTTCTAAAGATTCATTTATTTTATTAGTCCTTGTAAAATTAATTCTCATAAATACAGATCAACAGCCAGACCATCAGGCAGGAAAAAAAAAAAACTCATATAAAACACGTAAGACAATTATACTACGAACAATTTTTTTGTTTTGTTTTTTCTGGTTCTGGGACTCGAACTCACAACCTTGCACTTACCAGGCAGGTGCTGTGCCGCTGAGCTAAATCCCCAGCCCAAGACAATTATACTAAATCAAGATTCACTTGTAGATACATTGTCCTTGCTGGAATATAATGACTGTTTTCCCTTTTTTCCTATGTCTGTCTTTAATTTTTTATTTCATTTATACATTGTGTTTATCATGTAAGAGAAAATGTGGTATTTAAGCTCATGTGTCCAATTTATTTCACTTAATATTATAGTCTCAAGATACATCCATTTTTCTACAGAAGACTCAAGTTTATCCTTCTGTATGGTGGAGTAGCACTGCATTGTGTATATTAACACTTATCCATTCATCTGTTGATAGGCATATAGGCTACTTCCAAGGTTGAGCTATTTTGAACTGTGCTGCTATAAGCATGGGTATGTTGGGGGTTCAAATTCTTAACTATTCTTGAAAGTTAACAGTTTAGGAAAGACCAAAAGCTTTAGAAGCCCACTTCCATATTGTAGATAAGGGAAAGGAATTGGGTATGTCCCTGAATAACATGAATGTCACCAGACCTTTTAAAAGCTCCACAGTTCTAAATTTGCTAATATGCTTTCCAAGGGAACAACTAGGATGCATGGAATTCACTAAATACTTAACTGGAATGTCAGGGGGGAAGGGTTATTCAAAGTGGTTACGCAAAGTAATGATTAAAATTTCCTTTCTGAAGGGAACAGAATGAATCTCTAGGTCTGTGTATGATTGGGAGAGTCACATGCACTGACAGAAAGTAGTGCGTAGTCTGGGGCGGTAGGATTCTGACGTACAAGATGTCTCAGACCTCTCTACTGTTTATCAGCGAGGGATATTGATTTGAATATTTGTGAAGTAGTAGGACAACTTCACCTTGCTGGAAACCGGTTTGGTAAGCCAGCACTCAGTTTTATCTTCTCCTATGCATTTGGGGTTGAGAGTAAAAATGTTTTCTTTTTTAAGTGGAATTTATCCCCTGTGGAATTTCTTGCGGGAGACCTACCTTACTTACCTTGGAGAAGGGTGCAGCTTGGGCTCTATATTGGTAGGGAAGTGAGATTAATGGCATTACAAATATAACTCTCTTTTTTTTTTTTTTTTTTTTCTTTTTGGTCTTTTTGAGACAGGGTCTCGCTCTGCAGTCCAGGCTGGCCTTGAGCTCCCTTTGCAGCCCAGGCTGGTCTCGAACTTGCAACGATCCTCCTTCTTCAGCCTCCCAAGGGCTGGGATTACAGGCATGCGCTACCATGCCCGGCTATACAAATATAATTCTCTTAACAGGTAAAATTTATCAAATGTCAAAGAAAAGAGGCTGTGGTTTGGAGTAGGGAATGCTTGGTTTTGCCTTGCAATTTAGTTACCCATTAGCTAGGCACAATAATCTCATTTTTTTTTCAAGTAAAATAGTGTTGGGAGTGAATGTCCAATTATGAATGGGAGGACTAAATGCGATGATGTGTATAAACTAACCCGGAGGTCTCTGCCCTCTCCTTACGTGATGGGAAGTGAGGAGCTGATACTTTCTCCCACCCACGCGCACCCTGGGTCTGTGACAGCCTGGCTGCCCTGTTTCTCCGCTTACATTTCTTTAACTCCTTCCTAACACGCCCCTTCTGTGATATCCCTTTTTATTCCTCTTGTCTACCCTCAATGCTTAAAATACCACTTGCACATGTAAAAGACAACCCTTAACACTGTTCATTAGTAAATTAGAGACTGTGACTTCATGACTTCATTCCTCTCTCTGCTTTTGGGGAAAATGAAGAACATAAACACAGAAGCTTTGTGGTTTAGAGTAGGGGACACTTGGTTTGCTTTGCTTTTGTGTTTATCATCCTTGTTGTGCTTTGCTTTTGTGTTTATCATCCTTATTTTCCCCAAAAGTTTCAGAATGCTTAGCGTTGAAGTTAGGCTTCTGGGGAAAATAGCTCAATGCAACTCCAAAAGAGTTTAGACTGGGGAGCTTTTGCCGCTCCTGATGCTGCTTGTGTACTCATTCTGTGCGGACCTGCTACTTCTTTTGTGAGGTGGCAGCTGAGAAGACTTGGGTGCTCACTATGGCCGACGAGGGGCCCAAGGAAGGAATCAAGACTGAGAACAAAGGTGGCGGGCAGGATGGTCCTCTGGCGCAGTTTAAGATTAAGAGGCATACGCCACGTAGTAAACTAATGAAAGCCTATTGTAAACAACAGGGTTTGTCAGTGAGGCAGGTCGGGTTCCGATTTGATGGTCAGCCAATCAATGAAACAGACACACCTGCACAGTTGGAAATGGAGGATGAAGATACAATTGACGTGTACCAGCAGCAGACAGGAGGCGTCTACTAAAAAGGGAAACTGCAACAGCCCTACTCCAGAACTCTGTTCTTGCAGACCAAGAATACATTCTCAGTTGGAAGAGTGCAATTTGGTTCCACCACATCCTGACTACTACAGTATAGATTTCTTTATTCTTTCACTTACCCCGTCACATTGCTTCATTGTACATAGGGTGTCCGGTGTACATGCACAAGCATATTGCTTTTGTGTGTGTGTGCTGAATGGCCAGCAATATGTTTTGATTGACATCAAATGGAGATGGAATGGGAAATCACTGGTTCTCTGAAAATAATCCCCTTTCTCCATTGGTGGCCTGCTCATTGGCTCTTGTCTTTATAGTCTAGTAAGTTATTTTGCTCTCACTATTTTGACAGAAGAGACAGCAGCCTGGGAATCCTTGGATACCTTGTTTGATTGGAGAATTCTAATGTTTTTCACTTGTCATTGTAAAGCCAAGGACAATTTTGTGGCTGTATTATATATAGCTGTTACATGTAGGGCAATCTGTCTTTAAGTAGGAGTAAATCATTCTTTGAAAGAAAAGGGGAATCCTGGGTAGTTTTCCCTTTGGGTCGGGTGTCTTGTTGTTTAAATAAATTTCTATTTAAAATGAAAAGGAAAAGTTGAAATTGGGGAACATTAAAGAGCAAGGACTATGCATTAGAAACTAGGTCAGACTAGTCCTAATAGTACCGCTTACTGTCAGCACTTTGAATCCCCCTTTCTAGTGGATGAAGCCCTTGGCCCCTTACCTGATTGCTAGTAAGAGTATCTGCCTGCAGCCTCACCCTCAACACAGGATGCTCACAGACAGGTCCAACCTGTGGCTCCTGGCTTCCCTGGGTGTGAAGTGGAGCTTTTTGAGGCCATATATAAAACATATACTATAGTTGCTGAATATAAGTAGCACACCTTCCTTAATTTTTTTATATTTGTTGTTATAACATTAAAAATAAACCGGGCAAACAGCCTGAAGGCTAAGGTTTGATGGGCCTGGCCTCTAGGGTAATCCTTTTTTTAATTTTAAAAATTAAAAGAAAACAGTGATGAAGACAAAGTCAAAATAACACAAAAACAACAAAAATGACACATGACCTCAAAACAAAATGATAGGAATTAACAATGGTTGCCACATTGCATACTATTATCTTCAACAAAATTGCTCAGTCCACCAGACTTAAGAATGTAAGAGTGATCAAACAATCAAGGACAGTAACAAGTAATAAAAAAAATACATTGGAAATGATGCAGAGCTTCACCGTACAAGATGGCAGGAGTTCAACAATGGTCCTTATACTGCATATTGTTGCTTTCAGATCAGTCATTCTGATTACCAGATTCAAGCATGCAAAATTGGTCAAGAAAAAAGAAAATTTTAAGCATTAACTGATCCTTTCAATAAACCACAGATATCTGCAATACACCTATCCCAGCTATCCTTATATATACATATAAATTTTGTTTTTCATTTTAAAAAAACCCAAAATAACATAAACAAATAAACAACACAGCATAGAGAATAATAAAGTTGATACAGAATTTCAAAACATGGTGATGGGATAGTAACAATGGCTGTTATATTACATAATGTCATCTTCAAAATGGTTGCACATATTACCAGATATAGGCATGCAAGATTGATCAATTACCCATTAACAGTTCCTTCGATAAAGCAACAGATATTTTTTTTCTTTTCTTTTTGTCTTTTTGAGACAGGGTCTCACTGTGCAGTTCAGGCTGGCCTTGAGCTCACTTTGTAGCCCACACTGGTCTTGAACTCACAACAATCCTCCTGCCTCAGCCTCCCAAATGCTGGGATTACAGGCGTGTGCCACCACGCCTGGCTTAAACCAACAGATATTAGTAGTACAACTATCCTAGCTACCCTGTGTATATACATACATGTTTTTTTCCTCTTCTTTCTTTTTCCTCTCCGCTCCTTCATCCCAGTTGCTCCTTCCTATTTGAGCAGTTTCTTTTCCTTTTCAAAATATCTATTGTACCTTTCAGGTTTTATTTACTCTTTCAGGTTCTTATAGTAGGGAGTAAATATGATGTTTACACCTGTGAATCTGATTTATTTTACTTATGAGTATGGTCTCTAGTTGCATCCATTTACCTATAAAAGCCTCTAGTTTATCATTCTTCATAGCTGAGTAATACTCCATTGTATAAAAATACCACATATTTTTTATCCGTTCCTCGGTTGATGGACCTTTGCGTTGTGGTAATCCTAATTTTTCTCAAATAGCAATGGTGATAGTGCACAGCACACTGGGATGATTTTGCTTGTTGGCCGAGGCTAGGATGTCTGTCACTGTCTCTTGGCACAGGGTTGAACAGTTAATGTGTGGGGACAACTGGAAAAAGAAGAATTTGCGATATTATAAATTAACAAGTGCCTAAGATCCTATAGAGCACAGTAGAAAATTGAGTGCCCAGTCAGATCAAAAGAAACATGTCTTTGAGGGTATGGGAGACTCTTGGGTTTCTGACCCTGACACTGGAGGGTTCTGTCACCTTTCTGCCTTTTCTCTTACCTGATCTGGGTTCCAGCTTGCTCTGATGCAGCTGGGAGAATTTTTCCCAAGCGCGACATGGAGTGACTCAGAGTGGCCGCAGTGCTGTCTTGTAACTTCCCTTGACAGTCTGGAGACGTGCTTCCTCTTTGTTTAGAAAGGCCAGGCATGGAAAATGTGTGCAGCGTGGACCTCCGTGAGGGGGCAGAGAAGCTAAATGTGAACAGGACAGGTTAGGATGAGTTACACTGCAATAATAATTAAACATGACCCCCCAAACCCACTTATATGTCTCGAGACATTATAAGGTTTATTGTTCACTCGGAGTAAGTGTCCGCCACTGGCTGAGCGAACCTTCTGCTCGGTCACAGGACCAAGCTGATCACTGTCCTGCCTCATCATCTGGAAATCACCTCCTCTGACCAGCCGTCAGGAGAAATGAGTCTCTTGCGGCTGCCTCGGCCTCAAGGGGAGCCCTGCTCCCACCCTATCCTTCGCCTGTGTTTCCTTCGGTAACACGAACACGAGTCGCTTGGCCTTGATTAAATGCAAGGACACTGGGAAATGTGTGAGAAAGCAGACTGCCTGAGCCTGCTCTTGTGGTCGCCAAATAGATATTTGCTTCCCTCTTCTTACTGTCCGGGGACAACCTAAGCTTTCTGTGATGGATGCATCTGGCGCCCATTCCATCATCACTGAGTGCATATAATCGGCTCCTCGCAGTCTAGAGATCCGAGCGAAGAAGACAAGTTCGCTCTCGGCTGCATAAGACATACCCTGGGGTAGATCAAGAACGGACCAATTGCAACAAACACCCACATTCTGTTAGGCCGAGAGTGGGGCTTCTGGGCAGTCACCCTCTGCTTCCTGGCCTCTTCTCTGAGCTTCTACCCGCCTGTTTACCTCCCTAGCTCCCCCCCCATTTCCTTTCCTCCCACTTATGTGTGTTGTACCACCCACGTGTCACACGTGTGTGCAGAGCCTGAGGCAAGGTGCCCAGGATGCCGAGAAACCCTGCCAAAGAACAGCCTTGATTCTTGGCGGCACTCATGCTGCAAGGAGAAGGGACGTCCCAAGATAGCTTCTGGAAATTTTAATATGTATTTTGATTTTAATTGTTTTCTTCATATTTACTTGAGGTGTATGATCAAGCCTTAGCATTCCTTACCCTTGGGATAATTTGTAGGGCAGAAAAGTGCTCAAAGTCAAAGGCTCTTATTGTCTTGCTTTTTCTCTTTTCTCTCTTCTCTTCTCTTCTCTTCTCTTCTCTTCTCTTCTCTTCTCTTCTTTCTTCCTTTCATCTTTTTGAGACCAGGGTATCACTGTGCAGTTCAGGCTGGCCTCAAATTCGCAGCAATCCTCCTGCCTCAGCCTCCTGATGGTTATTATCTTTCTTTTTTTTTTTTTTTTTTTTTTTGGTTTTTCTCCGGTACCAGGAACTGAACTCACGACCTTGCGCTTGCCAGGCAAGCGCTTTTGCCGCTGAGCTAAATCCCCAGCCCCATTATCTTTCTTAAAAGTGTGAAAAGAATTAAAGGGTTTGGTGGGGAAAAGGTGAGTGTATTTGAATGGAGCAAGAAGACACAGTCCCCAGTGCACCTGGGGAACCCAGGCTCTGGTTGGGAATGTCCCAGGGAGGAATAGATCTGCAGAGGTATCTCTAGAGGCCCAAGGGCATCACTATACCACATGTTTTATCTTTTGCAAGTGTCTGTCTTTGCTTTCTTTCTCTCTGCCTCCTGTGCATTGCCTGGGATACCTGCCATGTGCAGCACTTTGGAATTTGCATGCAGTGGGAATAACTGATGGCTTTTACCCTGGTGGCACCAATGGCCTCCCTGGGAGAATAGTAATAACAATAATAATAATTATTATTATTATTATTATTATTTTGGTTCTGGGAATCTAACTCAGGATGTCACACTTGCCAGGCAGGCACTGTGCTGCTGAGCTATATCCCTAGTGAGAGTAATTATAAGATAGTGTGAAAATTTCTAAAATGGAAATACGATCAGTCTAATTTGAAAGGACAAATGAGTAACGGGCCAGCCCTAGCACACTGGTTCCTTCTTTCTCTTCACTGAGGTCTTTCTTCTCATTTCTGAGGCGTGGTGCTCTCCTGAGTGCTTATCTCAAGCCATCCTATGGCCCTTTGTCTTAAATATGTTTTTTTCCTGTCTCATGTCTTTGTGTTTCTGTCTCCTTTAACATCCAGAGGAATTGATCATGGACCTGTTTATTGTCTGCTGGTGTTCTCTAAATCTTATAAACTTAGGCAGAAATAAATTTACCAAAAAATATATGAGTAGCTCATAGATTCAGGCAGGAATGAAAAACCAGACTTGGAAGTTGGCTTGGGAAAGGTCACGTTCTGACTGTAAGCAGAGTCTGGATAGGCCAGCACTGTAAGAACCCTTTTTCTTAACATGGCCATTGCCGGAAATCATTTCGTGACTCTTTAGTGGAATCTCCCCTTCAACATTCAAAGACCAAGTTGAAACATCGATGGAACCAGTTTGGTATATGCTCACGCCCTCACCACTGCAGAGTAGGAGCAGGAAGGAAGTGCATTCTTGGTTCCCAGAATGAGGAGTGGGGCCTTGCTTCCTCCAGAATCCACATAGTAGGGGCTCTTCCAACCTAGGAAAATATCTAGATGCTGAATATAGAAACAAACAACCCCTCCCAGCAGCTGTTATTACTGCATACTGTTTTACCAAGACACTCAAGTTCCCCCCAAATCTATAGTTATAGTTACCTGTCAGACTAGATCTAGCTCTAGCTATACCTATTTGATCTGTAGACATATTGTAGACCAGAACTAGGGCTCTAATTTTTTGACTTTCTGTATCCATCATTCAAGTTGCATAGAGACCTTCTTCTCTGACACTTCATGGTGCTCTATACCTTCTTCATGATGAGGACATTGCCCATCTTTTTTCTTCCCGTTCTCAATCTACTCCTGTGAGATCACTCAAGAAAGGAGTTCACAATGCAGATTCACTTCCCTTCCTTGTAATTCTGATTAGTGAGCCTCTGGAGTAGTGGCCCATGAATCTTTAGCTTTAATAGGTGGCTTGGGAGCTTTCTGGACCAATAGTGTCTGTTCTGTGTGAGAAAGAAGGTTTGCATCTATTGCTACCGCCTGCCAAACGCTTCTCTGCCATATCTTTGGGTCTTCAGTTTCTTTCCCCTAAAACAGTATGCTGCTATCACAAGGACTGTTTTCCATTTGCTTTTCTCCACCCTCTGTTGCTTCTTCATTTACCTACCTCACCATCACAGGCATAGAGCTTCTCCCTGGCATCTCTACTTATTCCACAGAGATAACATCAGGGAGATAAGGGAAACTTGCTTGGGCCTCACTTCCAGATACCAGGTTCCAAGTGACTGCTGGGGGATGGAGTGTGAGATAACTGGAAAGCACAGGTGCTGCCAGGTCAGAATGGGTTGACGATGAGCAGCAGGTGCCTGGTGCAAAACTGGCCCACATCCTAGCCACAGCAAATACAACGCTCCTGGCTTGTTTCTGGAATGCAATACATTTTCGTTTTGTTTTATTTTTTTGTCTTTTTGAGACAGGGTCTTGCTCTGAAGTTCAGGCCAGCCTTGAGCTCACTATGTAGGCCAGGCTGGTCTCAAACTTGCAGCGATCCTCCTGCCTCAGCCTCCCGAGTGCTGGGATGACAGGCATGTGCCACCATGCCCAGCCATACAACACATTTTCAACAAGGTACCTCTGCTCAGATCAGGCCACAAGCCAGAGTGACTCTCTGGCCCTCCCTGGGAGACGTGATGCTCTGTAGCCTGTGTGTTGAGCATGATCCTCACCAGGCACATTATGTCCAAGCCTTTCTGATATCCTTTCAACATCTTTCTTTTTAAACCTTGTAGCTCAAAAGTTGTTTCCTACCATGGATCTACCCATACGAAATTATTCTGTGGGCTCTGATATTATTCTCCCTGGCTCTAATGGTACAGTTCTACTTCCTTTCCAGCCAGTGAAGGGTTAGGAGGGTTGACATTAAACAAGGAAGCTGCCTTTCTTCAAGCTGACAGTTTTAATAAAAGCATTATAATATTTTCTTTGTCTTATATTTTCTATGCTGATATGAGTTCACGTCTTCTCTCACCTTGAAATTTTCTTTGTAGATGTTAATTTAGAAAGTGAGGGGGGAGGCCTCTCCTTCCGTGACTCTTTGACCTCTGAGTTAGAAGCTGGTTGTAAGTAAATCATTAGAGACCCGGAGGTGAGAAAGTGCCACTTGTTCTGGGAGGATTCTACATCATCAATCTGTCCTGAGACTCCGAAGAATGTTAAACAGCAAAAGAGGAATGCGTGCAATCTCAATTTCTGACCTTGAGCGGGGAATAGCACCGCCGCCTGTGATCTGTCATACATGCACAGTGTCCCCGCTCCTCTGTCTCTGGTCACTAGCTCTCTCCTCTTCCTGATCAAGTCAAGAGACCATGTGTGCAACCAAGAAAAGCTCAGTGCAAAATCTGAATAGATGTGAGAACTGCCTCGAGTGCTTCCTGTGTACGTGAAGACTGTAGTACACACTCCGATAACGTGAGAGGTACCACTGCCCTTCACACGCTGTAAGTTGGGTTCACTCTGTCTCTCTGGCTGAATCTCTCTAGGCTGGCAAGAACTGAACGTGTCATTCTAAGGGCTTTTCCGAGAATCTGGCTCTTATGCAGAAGAGATTGTCTGCTTTTCTGCCATCTTTCCTTAGAGACCATCACTGAGACATCCACTGACCTCGTCTCCACTTCCCTTTATCTGAGGGTTTTCTGCCAGGGTAAGTGGAATCTTTGGCGAATCAACTCACTGGACTTTTCTCTATAGAATTAACACACAGTCCTCCTCTTTAAGGTCTTCTTCCTGCTCCTTTTATCCACTGACAGACACTCCTTAGCCCCGCAGCCTGGGACAGCGCTTTCTGTCTCAGATAAAGCTCCATCCTGGTCTCTGGTCATCCAGTTCACTCTTTCTCCCCCAGACCTTGTTAGGCTGTACCACAATTAACCAAAAGATGAGCTTCCTTTTCCTAGAGAAGACAGAGGGCAAAAACCCAGAGAGTGAGGGGGTATATTTGTATCCCTTGATTGTAGGTGGTGACAGTAAGGCAGGCTGATGCTAGAAGTCTTCTAACACCAAGCGATTTGCTACACTATGGCTACACACAGCATTCAGCACTCATGCCCTCATCTCGTGAATCGGTACTGATCTATCTTAGGGACACTGTTAAGCACTCAAATCTCTGAAGGTACACTGTAGTCCTTGCTTCTACCAGGCAGATGTTAGGGTGCAGTGAAAAAAATCTTGCAACTTTAAGCGACAGGATTTGGGCGCGGCCCCCTAGCCCAGGACAAAAGCAAGGGAAAAAAAGAAAAATATGTGGAGTTATCCAGACAGATGAGAAGAGATTTAAGACATGAATTGGGGCAGGTGTTAGAGATGGAGAAAGACAAAGGTGAATAATGTAGTCTCTGACCTTAAGGGACTTTTGTTTGGTGAAGGAGTCCTCTGTGCACAATATATGGAAATCAATAAAACGAGGTGGGGCTTAGTCACAGTTCAGCTGGGAAGTGGCAGTGCCAGTGTCCCTAGGGGGAAAGTTGGTTTTGAGCAAAGCACATGAATGTAGAATATTCTAAATGGAGGGGTCACTTTACATTCTCTTCCCTCCACATTTGGTGAGAGGCTGGAAGGCGCTACTTTAGTACGGAAGGGGATATATCGTCTGTATTTGTAGCAGAAAATGCCCCCAACCCCCAGCCAGTATACTTCAGTTTCTGTTAGTTTCCCAGGAAACCTCCAGTGTACTTCAGTTCCTGTTACAGTTTCTGTTACTTCTGTCTCTTAGAAACCGCTGGTCACTGATGCATAGCTGGTCACTATGATGCAGATTGTAAGAACCAATCAATAACCACCAAATACCCTGCTTCTGTACTTCCTGCTTGCTTATCCCACAGAAGCCCCAACCTTCCAAGGATCAGAGCCTGACATTTTTTTCTTGAGGTCAGTGCCCATCGACATTAAACAAATATGCCTCCAAATCCTGGGTGACATTTTGGTGTTTCTCTTTGCCATTGCATATTGATTTGCATCATTTTCATTAATCAGGAAAGTTCATATTGCCAATGTACTGCTACACATTGGGCAGATGTATTGCTATGTACCATGACTGTTCAGGGTAACAAGATAGCAACATCTGACCAATCTGAAAGAATAATTAAGGTGCTAATCCAGACTTTAACATTACTGCTATAAACAAATGCGAAGGAATGGAAACTATTATTGGTTTGTGGACAACTCAACACGGCCTCTGCCCAACAAGCAGAAATT
Organism: Chinchilla lanigera; assembly: GCF_000276665.1. Lineage (NCBI taxonomy): Eukaryota > Metazoa > Chordata > Mammalia > Rodentia > Chinchillidae > Chinchilla > Chinchilla lanigera. The sequence goes on from NW_004955491.1 coordinate 606,275, forward strand.
TGAATTCAAGACCAAAGGTGGTGCTAGAGACATCTGTCTTTCTGTTAGGATTGAATCAAGAGGAAGTTGTTCTCTCAGGTTTCTGAGTCATGGTAGCAGTGAGAGAAGGCCAAGGGCTCTAGAGAGGATGAAAGCAGCAAGCCTGAAATGAGGAGAGGGATGAGTCTCCTCACATTTCTCAATGCACGTGTGTTTTGACCGGTGAGTGGCAAAGAGCCGTGACCTATGGATACGTCACTTCCAGTCTGGTTACGAGGACTTTTCTGATGCCAGGAAGGCACTGTGGGTGGGGCTTGGAGCGGAACTCAAGATCTGTGCCTTTGAGATTCACCTTGAAGGGTCTAGATGTAGAATAATGGAATGGCATGTCCTATCTTTAAGCGAATGACAAACAACTCCTCCACCAACTGTGCTAAAGGTTCTTACGCCCTCAGCATTACTGAATTTGACTTGCTCAGGGAGCTGGTTCACCAGTGCTTAGCATCCTATTTAATTCAATTCAGGCATTATGACAAATAAAGACTTTAATGAATGAGGAAATTGGAAATTTCCTGCAAGAGTGCATGAAGATGAAAAAATAAAGTACCAGTTCTGAGTTTTGTGGATACTTCTAGCTTTGTGATTTAACTAGGGGAGAGACTAGTGCTTTCTGCTGGGAATTTCTGTGATGCTAGATATGTTCTAGATCTGCCCTGTCCAGTGCAGTAACCACTGCACACGTGTGACTATGTAATTTTAGTAAAGTAAAATTTTAGTTCCTCAGCCACACTGGCCACCTTTCAAGTCCTTGATAGACACATGTGGCTAATGGCTACCATAGTGGAAAATTTCGGGAACCCTGAATTTGTACAGAGACAATCTCTCTAGTTGTGACTTGGGATACAGTTCCAACTTTCATGCTGACTGACTAGAAGTGGCTTCTTGAAGCATTGCATTAGGAAGAACTTAGATATGTAGATGCCCTGAGAAATAACGTTGTGCTAGATGCCAATGTGAGTCTTGGAATGAGGTCAAGTGGTGTGTTTGTAGTGGACCCACCCTTTCCTGCTCTGAATTTTTGTTCACTTTAGAGAAACTGCATGTATTAAATAACCTATTAGACCACACAGTTCCTGCGTAATCCCGACCCCCCTCCGTTTAGATCAGAGGACTCTGCTCTGTCTTCTCCCGCACATTTACAGGTGGCATCTCAGGAGAGGACTCTAGGGGCAGGAGGGGGCAGGTAAGCTTTGGTTATAAGGAAAAATAATAAATGGAAAAGGGCAAGACCATTTTTTTCTTTCTTGGTCCCCTATCAAATTGACACTGTTTTCCCCGAGTGAGAACAGTAACACCTCAGACAACAGTATGCCCTGCAGACTGTTTTCTTCCACTTGCCTACCCTGAATCCTTGGGTTGTTTTTTTTTTTTCCATGAGTTTTCAAGATTTCTTTGAGGAATACATACTTGACCTCTTGTTATTAGTATTTCTGCAGTTTACTCATGTGCTTCATTTGTAGAAGAAGGAGAACTTTTTACAGTCAAGAGCCATGTCTTTTTGTGGTTGTATCTAGTACACTGGTTGACACAAGTTGAGGTACAGTGTATGATTTATTGAACTGGGGTGCCTGGGCTTTAACCGGAAACCTGGTATTTGTGATTACCCTAGTGCCCTGCTACCTGATTCCCCCAGCTTCACTGGCCAAGTGAAGATTGTCAGGAACGTGGACACCATGCTGGCCAGATTGCCAGTAGCTACCCTGGAGCAACCCCCGTTTAACCCTGCACATTGATAAAGTCATTTGTGTCAATTCCCACTTTCTCAGGATCTTCTCAGCAGGGTACTGTTCAGTGGTTTTGAAGATGCTGGACCTCCTGGACTGAGTTGGGAAATATGTATGTCACTTGGATTGACCTGGTGAAGGTAAAAGAGGGGCACATACACTGTATTTTAGTGACATTTGGTTGCCACCTGGTGGAAGAGATTCTTCAAGAGGTGTACTTTAATGTTGAGTAAGCAGATTACAGTCCTGTCTTTAGTCAACTGTGTGTCTGAATGCCAGAGAATATTATGAAAAGGCTCTGCTGCCCTGGGACTTCTATTTGTGCCCACGGCAGGGCATGTATGTAGCTTCCTATCAAATGTAGTTGTTCACTAATGAAAGAAGACTCAAGCACTAGGTTGGATGTCTTCTGGGGTTGTTTCCAGCTCTGACTTTGTGTAAGTCCATATCTAGGTCATGGAAACAATTTTGCAGACAGAGTTATTAGCATCCTTCCTCCCAGCTGGACTGAGAATAGAACACTATCAATTCTGGTCCAGGTGTGAGAGCCCTAGAAAATGCTCACTCTCCAGACAGATCCTTGGGAACGCATTTGAATGGGAAGGAGTCCTCGTCTCCCATGATCAGGGACAGCCCTGAGAGTAAGGAGCATGGACAAAGTAGAATGGAGAAGAAGGCAAGGTGAATTTTAGGCATGCTGCATCCCTAACAGATGTTCCAGAAGTTGTCTTCTTTCTTACCAAAATCTGAAAGAACCTCCTAAAGCAAGGAAGATAATGTTTGCTTTGGGTTTGCGACCATGCAGGGTATAAGAAAGGCATCTTGATATTGTAGGGTGACTAATAGGACAGGAGGTTGAGTGAAATTTATACCCCTTACCTGGTTTACTTAGCGCCCCTTTCATAGACCCCACGGGAGGGAGGCTTGCTCCTTGGAGATTTCCATTACCACTGCCCCTTACCTAACACTACTGTCTACTTGTCTTCCCCAGGGTGGTGGCTGGTTCTCTGCATCTAGTCAGGTCCAGGATAGGCATTGATGCCACCGCAGCTCCCACTGCGGGAGGTCCACCCAGGCCATGTTGGTCCTCACCCTTTCCTGGGAAAGGACTTGGGTTGTGTACTGGCTGCCTGAAGGGTCCAGTGACTGGCAAAATGGAAATGCATGGTGCAGGGATCGGGTCATAAGCTGAGGCTTTGGGAGAACAAAGAGATTAGAGAGCACTAAGATAGCAGTGTGGCTGGAGTGTGGTGAGTGGACGGGCGAGGGAGGCACAGGTTGGAAGACACAGCGCTCTGTAGGACCCAAGCCTGACAGCCGTGGTGAGCCATAGAGGCCAGAGAGGGATACAAGTAGATTTGTATTTTAAGAAGATCTGGCAGTGGATGGGGGTGGGGGTAAGACTTGAGAAAATGAACCAAATAAGGAGATGGAAGGAGAAATGGAGGCTGAATGTGATAGTGGCCCTAGACTAGTGGTGGTCACCTTGCAGTCAGGTTGACCAGATATCCTATTCTGGCTCTGATACTCCCTTTGGGTGACTCATTTAAGCCTCCCGATGTTCCACATTCTCATCTATGAGATGGAGTTAAGTCTCTGATTCCTAGTCTTATTCTGAAGCTTAAATAAGATCATAGGCACACTCTGGCTAAATACCAGGGACCTCACAAAGACCATTGGGGGGGGGTGGGCACAAGCAAGGAGTGACCTCCTGGGGATTAGCACAGCTGTCACACCAGGTCAGCACACCAACCACAGTGTCCTTCCTGTAGCGCGCCTTGGCTCGCCTCTGGTCACATGACACAGGTGATCTACCTGGACTTAAGGCGGCTCATCTTTAAATGTGGTCTCCACTGGGTTAAGGATGGAGCCAGAGCTATTTCTGGTAACAGGAATGGAGGTCACCTGAAGCAGCAGCGGAGGGGTGTTCCATCTGGCCCAGGCTGCACACCGTGCGAGGCATGCATGGATAAATGCTGTAATTAACAATCCTGGAGTGACGGTGTGTTCACACGGTACAAAGAGGTGATGGATTTGAAATGAAGTTCTAGCTTAATCATTTGGGTGAGATGATTTCATAGCTGACTAATTTAGCAAACCATTTTTAAAGGGTGCTAATTAAAAACTGCCCAAGGTTATCAATTTGCTGCCAGAACTGTGGAAAAATGGGCACGGAAGGATTTCAGTCCAGCTAATTATTGAATAAAGCGTAAGATTTGATCACCATGTCAGGGAAATGTTTTAGATGGGATATTTTCATTTGGAACTTAAAAAAAATTTTAACCAAGGAGTTATTGAGAGATTAGAAAGACATAGTATCTTCTTTGGTTTATTTTCTTCATCATTAATTATACCTGTTGTCCTTAGAGCAAATTAATTTTTATAGACTGGATTGAGGAAGTGCAGGGTAATGGTTTTGTCAAAGATGGTGGGGAGGAGGGTAGGTGTCTTTGGGGAATAGCAAAGAGGCCCAGGATGCCTGAATGGAATGGACAGGGAAGAGTGTAAAGTAAATTCCAGAGATTTGGGGCACTTTCGCCTGTTACAAAGACCTTGAGAGACCTGAAGCCATTGTAAGTTTTCCACGGAGAAATGGCTCGACTGCACGCAGCTACTGTGTTGAGAACAGTCTGGGAGGAGGATGAGGAGAAGCAAGAGGCCATGGGAGCTGTAGCAGTGATCCACTGTACAGGCCACAGTCGCTGGGGTCAGGGCCATGGCAGTGGAGGCGGTGAGAGGTGATTGCAGTCACGGTCCAGTATATTTCAAAAGCAGAGCTACACAGAGAGGTGTGGGGAGGTCTTTCTGTGAGTGGTGCATACCTGCAATCTTAGCTACTGGGGTGGGGGGCTGAGGCAGGAGGATTGCAACTTTGAGACCAGTCTGAGCCCACAAAGTGAGACCCTGTCTTAAAATAAAAAGCGAAAAGGACATGACAAGGCTGCAGGAGAAGAGGGTCCGAGAGAAGACGGAAAGGGCAGCCAGCGAGGTGGGGGTGATGTCAGACAAGCGGTGAGAGCGCTACTCACAGAGAAATGTTGACTTCGGCAGGAATCTGGCTCAGTTACTGGCTTTAGCAAAGTGGAGGCCACCTGTGTTCTTAAAGACAGTGGCTGAGGTGGTGCCGTGAGGCCAAGCAACCCTGGAGAGGGTGAGAGAGCGGAACAGCTGGAGGACAGCTGGGGCTGGAGTGCACGCCGGCAACTATTTTATTTTAAAGAAAAAAGAACAAAAACAAAATAACAAAAACACAACAACTATAAAAAAAGATACAGAATTTCTTTTTTTTTTATTTTAAAGATAAAAGGAGGGAAACATTAACAGACATACAACATTTTACAACATATCACAAGCATAATACAGACAATACA
>NW_004955491.1:613008-616834 GCF_000276665.1 Chinchilla lanigera
GATCCTTAATCCTAATTTTTTTAGGAATCTCCAGTCTGATTTCCAAAGAGACTGCAACAATTTAAATTGGCACCAACAGTGGAGAAGTGTTCCTTTTCCCCCACATCCGCTCCAGCATTTGTTATTGGTTGGTTTCTTGATGATAGCCATTCTTACTGGGGCGAGATGGAATCTCAGTGTTGTTTTAATTTGCATCTCTGGAATGACCACTCAGCAGGCAGCTTTTTAAGGCTTAGTTGCTGCAAAGGATATGGAGAACTCGGGCGGTAGTTGAGCGCTGAGCGTGAACCGCGGCTCATGGAGAGGTGGGGGTTGGGGGTTGAGGGTATGGCTCAGTGATAGAGCGCTTGCCTAGCATGCATGTAGCCCTGAGTTCAATTCCCAGCGCGTGCACGCGCGCGCGCACACACACACACACACACACACACACACACACACATCCCGGATTGTATTTTTATGCTTGTGAGTCTGATCCAGGGGAGAAGTCTGGGAAAGCGCAGGACGATAGTGAACCGCTGGAGAGGTTACAGGGAGCAGTGCCCCAGTGCAGAGTGGCTTTTGATGGGGCTGCAGTATCATCTGTGGCCGCTGGGGGGAAGCAGAGGGCAGAGCAGAGGAGTTAGCGTGGGCAGTAGGACTTCTGGAACCGCTGTTTTCTTCTTTTAGTGCTGTTTGTTTTTTTTAGCGCAGGAGGAAGCTGAGCTAGCAAATGAATGTGAGGTATGAGGGGGAGGAATAGGAGGCTGAGGGCAGAGGAGGAAACGTGAAAGGAACAAGGAAAATAGGGGAAGATGGATTGAGGATGTATAGTATGTTGCCAGCGACCCCTGAGGGCCCACTCAGCAGGTGTGCGTGTGTCTACGTGAGTGTAACCGGTGTTTCAGTACCGGGGATTGATCCCAGCGTCTTTGCACTAAGCTACCATCTCAGCCATTTTCTATTTTTCAGTTTGAGACAGGGTCTCACTGAGTCACTAAGTTACCCAGGCAGGGCTCAAACTTGAGATCTCCCTGCCTCAATCTCCCAGAGTGCTGGGGTTACAGGTGTGCACCCTCCACCACCATATATGTGACTTTAAGTGAATTCAGTCATCCTGGTCGCCATGTTTCTCTCCGGAAATGTTCAAATGCAGGGGAATCAAAGAGTTGGATTTAAATAAGTTTTCACTTTGGCCAGTAAGCAAAAGAGAAAGTCCAGGTGGGGGTTATAGTGACTGAGGTGGAATCTCAGCAGGAGATGCTCAGTGAGGTTTGTTGCATGAATAAATGACTCAATGAAAAGCTGAATCTTCCTTTAAAAAGGAAGTAATATATGTTCCGGGATAAGAGAACAAACATTCTCTTGAGAAATTGCAGGGAGAGCCCTGCGGAGGGGTCTGCATGCTGGGGGCTGCGGTCTCTGCCCCTCTGTCTGCCCAGAGCCCTTCCTGGCCCCTCTGCACCCTTCCTCCTGGTGTCTTTGGGTTCTACCTGGCTTGACTCTGGAGCCGAGCCCGTCTGTCTGTATGAGTGCTTTTGTATGTGGGTAAATATTTTTTCTTAAAACAGATTTACTTATGCTACATACAGAATTTTAAAATAGCTTATGATATATAATACAACAACCATTATTAATTTCCTATAACCTTGTCTGAAATTCTATACTGCTTGTATTGTTTTTGTGTTACTTTCTAAAAGTACGTGTGTTTGTTAAGATGTTTTCATTCTTTTATCTTTAAAATAAAAAAAAAATAGCCTACATCGAATAATTCAGCTCTATTTTAAAATAACTGATTTAGAATTAATTTGCCATTTATTTTTCATAAAAATTACAGGGGAAAGAATTATAAAGAAGAAAAATTACCTACAAAGTTATTATTTAAAATTAAACATGGTAAAAATTTAAATACATAGTCTTCCAATATCGGGAAATAGTTACATGATTGTGATCAAAATGTTTGTAATATACTGTATTCTTTCATTGTGCTCTTAATATCACAATCTATTATTTCTATAATTACTACATAATCTAATGTTATCGTCTATTATCATCTCATATTAGAATCCATTAGTGTAAATGCCTCACATGCTTCCATTTTCACCGGATGTGTAGAAGGCTGTCTTCCACTTCCGGGTTAGTAGTGTAGGGTACTGCTCCCTAGAACTCCCAGTGGCTTAGAAAGACGAAGTCAGCTTTTCATTTTGCTCTCTTGTCTTTTTGTCCGAAGCAACTCTCAGTTTCACACTCTCTGCAGTCTTCCTTACCGACTCATTCCTCATTATTCTTTCCCTGTTTCCATCTCTCTCCTTCTCCTCTCTCACTGGCTTCTCATTCACCCAATTGCACAACACAAGCCCTGTGTGGGAAGGGAACTAGACTTCCATAGTGTCTGTCTTAGAGCACGCACTCTGCTTTGCATTTAAGAACAGCATGTCCATGTGGAAAACCCCAGCTTCCTGGCTTTCTGCTTTCCTAAAGGCAAATTCCTTTTTATAATGAAATGCCACAGGAGTAGTTAGTGTCCAGCCTGAGCCTGTGGACCTTTCCTCTAACTGGGAAAACTCACTTTTAGCTACATGCCTCTCCCTGCATGCTTTCCTAGGTCAAACTCTTCACCAGCCATAAATCCTCCACCTTGAAACACGACCAATGTGCTACCAGTACTTTTTAACTTAGACTGTAAGAATATGTCTGCAAAAAATACAAAGTTCAGGTTGCTTCTGGTGATTGATTTTACTAATGCCACAAAAGAACGAGTACAAGTCTAGAAGATAGTACAAGTCTAGAAGATAGCTGAAGCGTGTGTCCTTTCCCTCCAATTTTATTTTGGTATAAACTCTTGTATATCTGGGGAGTCACTCAGCGTCGATTCTTGGAGATTCGTGTAGAAGTGGGCTCCACTCAGGGGTTTGTGCAGAGCTGGATCGGGCACGTTCACAGCTGTTAGGGAGGGCATGGGTCCTTTCTGGGACTGTCAGGTGGCAAAAGTGTTAGAAGATTCTTTCCTGCCTCCCATATGGTCAGTGTAAGACTTCAGATCTATGGAAATTTTGAGAGACTTCAATATGAGTAGTTGGAAACTTCAGGGTTCTATAACTCCCAATTTGTAGCAGTCAATCAGTTTATCCTGTCCCCTTTGATTCTAACATTATTTATTTGATGTTAGCGCTCTGAAGCTTCAGCTCTTACACATTACACATCCGTCCAAGAGAAAGGCTAAGCCGTCGAGCGACTTGTGGAGTGCCGTTATTAATCCCTGGAAATAGGAACGAGCAACAAAGCATTACCGTAGCTAACACGACTTAAGTAGTATTTGAGCTTGTCCTTGCTAGAAACACCTAATCTTGCAACACAATTATAAAAATAATTTGCATAGCCACTTTGAAAAACTTAGGGCAAATTTTCCTTTTGGTACAAATCCTACTTTCTTCCTTAAAAACACAAAACTCTACCCCCAGTCAGCTTTGAAAAGAATCTCTTGGCTTCTTCATGATTTAATCTGTGAGTTTTGCTTCATGAATGTGTTAAATGCCACCGGCATACCAATATTCAGACTGACCCTGTTGCTCAACTCCTCACAGTGAAATTGAATAAAGACTCAGACTAAAAGGTCAACTTAAAATATGCATAATAAATTCACCGAGTAAAAGTGATCCCCACAACTTTCTGTACCGTTTCTCCGCACTTTCTTGTCCATGCGGCCTCCGAAGAATTTTTTTTTTCTCTATTTATTTATTTATTTTATTTTAAGGATAAAAGGAGGGAAACATTAAAAGACATACAACATTTTACAACATATCACAAGCACAATACAGACAATACAGAGTTACAAACAAAGTGGTAGGGA
>NW_004955491.1:617279-654010 GCF_000276665.1 Chinchilla lanigera
AAAAGTACCATAATTTTCTTATCCAATCCTCGGTGGATGGACATTTGGGTTGCTTCCACATTTTAGCAATTACAAATTGTGCTGCTATGAACATAGGTGTACATATATCACTGTGATATGATGTTTTTAGATCTTCTGGGAAAATACCCAGCAGGGGGATAGCTGGGTTGAATGGGACCTCTAAACGGCCTCCGAAGAATTTTAAGGACTGAAAATAAAATGGCAGGATGGATGTGGGCCATTGGGAACAAGGAATTTTTTTCCTTATGAATAGGGGACTAAGGTTAGGTTGAATGCTGTTTCCTAAATGGAGTTGATACAGCAGAGAGTTTTGACGGGCATTTAAGTCTCTCCTACAGTACCTCCTCCTCACACAAAAAAGCAAACACTATATTATTCTAAGGAATCCCTTACTCTCTGTCTTTTGTTTGAGCATAGGACCACAGTACTAAATGTTTCATTGTTTGAGAGAAAATTCAGTTTTAAATTTCATAGCTGATGATACTAAAGTACTAGGATGGTCCCACAAGAGGTAGGGGGCAAGGCGAGGGGATTTCTATGAGACAAGCAAGTAGAGTGTCCTAATGGTGCATATAAATCTTGTTCATGTATTCTGTGCACATTTGCTGAATATATGAGTGAAAGTGATATAAAGGTAAGGGTGCTGAGTAACACAGGCTTTTAAAAAATAAACTCGTTCTTTTGTGGCATTAGTAATTTTTCCAAAGCTAGGTGACAGAGCTATTTATTCTCTCAGCAGAGAACATTAGTCTACAGAGAATCACAAACACTGAGGCAGAGCTTGGGTAATTCAGTTGGAGACCATGACTTCTCAGGACTTTAGACTCCTCGAGCTGGTTTCGTATGGGTGTTAACGTGTGGATCAAGCAACGTTTAAACACAACAAGAACGGAATTGAACGGCATGTTCTCAAAATACTTAAAAATAACCTGAGGTTTTGTCTGTGGTTCAGTGTATGACAGCCACTGCTATCCCTTTAAACTTCAAGCCTGGAGATTGCTGCAGCTTTTAAGATTTCCAGCTCTAAAAATCTCGTGTTACCTCTCCTCTTTGCACTTAGGGCCAGCCCGTCCAACATGTTCCCCACACTGTCTGTCCTGAGTCTGTCAGCCCAATGCGGGGCTCTAACCTCTGTCATTACTTGCCTCCTGCCTCCTTTTTCCTACTCATCCATTTGATGCAACTTAAAGCCCCTCGGCCTTTCGGTTTCTCTGTGTGACTAGCTGAAGGCTTTGTCCTGGATGACACCTTCACGCCTGACCTTGGTCCTGTTAATGTCACCTCCTTCTTCGGACGTGGGAGTGAACAGTGACGGGACCAGGTGTATGCAGTCTAAGCTTTAGGACGTTTATCTTTCAGATTGGGGGACCTAATCTGGAATAGTTTAGTGTACCTACTGTAAGGTTTGGACAACTGTGGGCCAAACAAACAGAGAAATAGCTCTTGGGGCGAGGAAAGGCACACAGACCAGTGAAAGTGTGATTACCTGAAGCACCTCTGGGCTGCCACAAATTTTTATTACATGCTTGCTACACAGACAGTCTTATTCCAGAGGCAGGAGACAGAGAAGGTGACAGGAACAGCTATATGCACGCCCCAGAGGGGTTCATACTCTAGCAGAAGACCCATCATGCTACAGGTTAGGCAGAGAATCAATGAACTTATCCAGATGGGACCTTGCTCAGTTCTTATAGAATGTTATACTGACAATTTTCCTATTTATTTTTCAGAAATATGACTCATATTAAGTATTCAAAGAGTCTATAGTTTCAATGATTTCTTTCCTGTTCTCTGCCTCTCTTTTTAGAGGCATTTTAGGAAAAAGTCAATGTTAAGGTACAATCTGTAATCCTTTATCAATTTCTATGAATATTTAAAGCCTCTCAAGCCTGATACGGAGGCATATGCCTGTACTCTCAGCACTTGGGAAGCTAAGGAAGGAGGATCATAAGTTCAAGGCTCTCCTGGCAGAACCCAAGCTCAGAACCAATGAGCAAAAACCAAAACCAAAATAAAACCTCACAACCTTTGGACCGAGTAGTATGTGTCTTAAGATTTCTTGTTTCTCAGGGACCACCTATGGGTCTATTATGAGAAATTTCATTTCAACTGCAGGTGGTTTCAGGGCGCTGTTTGTGTTTTTCAAATTATTTTCAGGGATAGAATTAGGCTTTATTTTGCCAGATGCAAGGTCCTTGCTTTTGGTACATGGAGAAATCCTTGGATCTGTTTTTTCACCCATTAGCTGCAAACTAGAGAAATATTGTTGTGACCTCTTCCTGGGTTGCCAGGCAGTGCGGTTTTGTGTATAGTAGGGACATCGCACATAGCTCCGAGCCAATGGAGAATAATTGAGCATATCTGCCTGGAGAAATGTTTTGAGATAGACTCTGAGACTCACTCTGTGGCTCATCAAAAAGAAAACTATGATAAGTGAGATCTTCTGTGGGCAAGGAAAGGGGAACTTGTACTGTAGAAGCCAGGAATTTTCTAGTCTGTATGCAGTGCCTACCTAGGAATGCCTTAATCTTGTGGCTTTAGTCTTAGTATCTGAAGGGACATATTTTTAAACAAAACATTATATTCTAAATGTGTGAAATCAGCATAGGCAATATATGCCCTATTTAGACCTCTGAATATATAATGCACATACTTTTGTTTAAAGTATCTTTATGATTTTACTGTTCCCTACGATATGCTTTATAACCTACAATGTATGTTTGAGTGCCTTTGATGTTAGGATAAAGTTATTAGAACATACTGCATGTTTTGTGTGTGTGTCTACGATCATGGACAAGGTCATAAGGTAAAAGGTGCTTCTTACAGGTCCTGGTAAATATAGTTAGAGTGTCACCTTTCAGACCGCATCTCTTTGTAATCAGAGCCTTGGCGGGAGAGAAGCATCACTGTTTCCTCTTCGCTGACTTGGCAGGTATCTTCAGTCGAGATCCTATCAAATCCATGTCTGTTTCAACTGTTCAAGTTCAGCGTGGGAAGGCACGAAGCCGAGCAGGAGCGGTAATCACAGCTGGCTCCACACACACGAGAATAAGACGGAAGATGCAGTCTACACTCAGCAGCGTGGCACAGATGCCCAAGTGGGATGGCTTCGCAAGCACGTGGGCTGTGTCCCCCTCCTTTGTGCCCAGTGACTGGTGAAATGCCCTAGTTTCCATCCTCAGAGAAAACTGCACTCTGTCTGCTTCTCAGAAATTAAAGAATAAAAATCTGTCTCTCTACCTGACCCGCACCCGCCTCTTCCCCGATTTCTTAGACCACACAAACAACTAATTTCCTAGTCACGTGAGACTTGAACTGAAAGGGAAAAACTGTACAGGAGAAATTGTTCATTCTAAAACTTTGTTCTTTTGAAACTGCCTAGCTCTGTAACTGCTTTGTAATTACTTTCTTGACCCCTGCAGCCAGGAAAGTGTAACCAAACACACAAAGTGCTGATTGTACCATTGTACGAAGCTTTGTCCAGTGATGATCATTCATCTGCCCTTGTACCTGATGATCTCACCCTGCTGGCTAATCAGAAGAACTGCCAGGCTGGTTCTGTCTCCACTTCATACCTCCTTTGTACCTCCTGCTTGTGCATCATATAAAAGCCCTAAACCACCAGAGAGCAGGGCCTGATATTCTGGGAATAATCCTGATCAGTGCCCATCAATGTAAATAAATCTGCCTCCAAATCCTGGGGGTCGTTTTTGTATTTCTGTTTTGCCGTTGCAGAACCAAGGGGCTGTAGACTTTTTCTGATTTTTCTAGTGTCTAAAGAGAAGGCTGGTCCCAGTACAAGTCCACCAATCAGTGACTTAGGTAGCCCAGTGTCACTTTGTGTGACAGTCACCAGGTGTATGAAACTAAGAACCCATCCCATAGGAGGGAAGTGAAGCCAGATGGGTCAAGGAGCATGGTGACTTTCACAGCAGGGTCCAACTTGTGTTTTGCTTTCATGGCTACAAGTTAGAGGCCAGGATGAGGCTGAGTAGGATGGGGCCAGAGGGACTTCCTAGGGGCCTCAGCGCTCCTTGGGGCACCTGAGACCTCACCCTCGGCAGGCTTTTCTTGTTACTGTAAAAATGAAATGTGGACACTTGTCTAAATGACATGCTGAGGTAGCACATAAGGGAGAAAACTGCCAGGTGGGCATAGTGGTGTATGTCTGTAATCCCAGCACTTGGGAGGCTGAGGCAGGAGGATTGCTGTGAGTTCAGGACCAGCCTGGACTACACAGTGAGGCCTGCCTGAACTACATAGCAAGACCCTGTCTCAAAACTGCTCAGGTAGTTTCATGGAATGGGGAGAGTTCACATAACAAGACTGGTCCCTAATTCTCTATACCCAGAAGGAACTGGGAATGATGGCCTAGGTGCTAAAGGAATCTTCTCACGGGTCCCTAAGCATTCCTTGGGCACCACAGGTTGTGTTGGGAGGCAAGCCTCAGCCTCCTGCCCTACCCCCGCAGTGTTTACACTGATGATTTCAACTAATAATCATACCTAGGAATTACACAGCTGTTAACCATCCTTTGAGCAGATCTTTTTTAATGCAGAAGCACTGATTATATAAGAATGGCTAAAATGAAATACAGGTTAAAAAATTAGTTTTTAAGAACCCACCTGCAGACATGCACATTGATGAGTAAATATTTTTATTTGCCACCTGGATTTTGATCTCACACATATTTGCATGAAATAATTAAAACTCGTTTCTGCTGATCGTCTATTCAAAACTGTACGCTAGTTCAGCTGATCCCTTTCCAGTCTCCCTGTACAACCTGAGCCACGCACCGTTACAGCACCAAGAAGGAACGACTTGGTCACGTTCTGTACAATGACGTGGGCCTGGTAGGTACGTAACACACATTGGCCAGGTTCTCCCTATATCGTGGTTGTATGCCAAGATTTGGTCAAGTACAATCGTACAGGGTAGGAAGAAGACAGGAGGGTCTCATCATACAAGAAGCATGAGTACATTTCTCTACATTTGGTTGTGTTTGCTGGCTAAGCTGGTAACAGTGCATATTATCTGCCTTACAACTACTAAGTGTCAGGACCGAGAATGTGAACGTCAGAAGGAGCCTCAGATGCCAGCTCTTTCTATTTTCGGCTAGGGGTTCAGGGAAGTCAGGAGCATGGCAGACAGGCTTTGGGCTTGGGCTCAGTATGCAGTATTCATTTATCCCCACAGACAGACTCATTTTCTGATGATTAGAATAAACCTTGTAGTCTCTAAACTATTTTTTTCAGCCCGAGTTCATTTTTTTATGTTCACGTTTCCTTTGCACAATTTTTTTAGTCTAGGATGCAGTGACGATGAGGACCATTCCCACTCGAGTGTAGCACACTTACCTTTGAGCTTAGGGGTTAACTATCGTAGGGCCTCCTAAGTCATCATTTCTCTTCCACCCCCAGCATAAGGAACTACTGCTATTCACATATAATAATTACTTTAATGACTCTTGACTTATTTTTGAAAGACAACACAAAAGACAGTAATAAGGCAGAATGAAATGGTGCAGTTCTAACACACCAGTCTGGAAGGATTTCTTTTTTTGTTAGATCAAAGGTAATATAAATTATACAGAGGAATCTAACATGAGCAGACAGGCAGGGGCGCCCTTGTGCCAGGCATTTAAGGATGTGCTAGACTCCAAGAAGAGCCTCAACAAGAGTTTCTTTCTGATTTGAAATTGAAAACAATTTTCTAACATATGACCAAATAAAACAAGGCTGAACTTTATAAAGGGATGATCTACATTAGCTTTCTCACTGAACGCCCCAGACCTTATTTACTGTCAGGACATACAATTTTCCTTCTCTGTGAAAGGGATATGTCACTGATAGTGTTCCCTCGACTATCTAAACTCTAACATCTTTTCATTTAATGTTTTTGTGATTGTGTGGATGAAATCCAAGGCCTGAGGCATGCGGAGTGAATTCTCTACCACTGAGCTACATCCCTGTCTCCCACCAGCTTTAAAACTGATGGCTTCCCATGAGGGAGTTTTGCTAATTTCTCTTTTCTTTTTTGTGGTACCAGGAATTGAACTCAGGACCTTGTGCTTGCCAAGCAAGTGCTCGTGCCACTAAGCTATCTCCCCAGCCCCAACCATGAGGGGGTTTAGATTCCTGAAAACTCGAGTGAGCTATTCCTGTGGAGGAATGCAAACTATTGGCGGGCGAGGTATGGCGGAAGCACGCTGACGGAGGCCGGTAGGGGCTCAGATTTTGATGGCCATGGTCCAGAGGAGCGGGCAGTCCGTTTCCACAGTCACCACACTGGACCCGTCATAGGTGTTAGAAGTACTGATCAGGGTTCCAAAACCAAGCATGTCCTTTGCTGTAGGGGGAAGAAACGCAGGTTAGTGACAAGCAACCTTTCTCTAGTGTACAACGGCTTTGCCAACCGTTATAAAAGCCAAGCACATACTTTGACTGAAGATATATAATAGTAGAATAGAAAAAAGAAATAGTATAGAAAAAAAGTTAATAATAAATAAATAGTATAGAAAAAATAAATAGTATAGAAAAAAGTTCTATAGCTGGCTACAATTACTTTTCCTAGTAATTGTTACATCATTTTATATATATATTTATATTTAATACTAAATTTCATTTAAAAATGTCTTTCATTTTTCTTTGCTCACTGTAAAACCAAAACCCATGGCTATAATGTGCAGTACACTTCTTTGCCTGCCTGGGTACAGTTTTATTTTTTAATGTTGATTCAAAATGGGCATTTTTAATAAGTTCTTACACCCTGTGAAGGTACAATTTTAGCTTCAAGTACCAGTGATGGGGGATAGAAAGGTAACCACCTAAAAAAAAAAAGACACAGGACTCTGACCATTTTTTTTTCTCATACAGAAAAGCCACAGTGTATATGACTTATGTTATCAAACTGGACTCAGAGGTGACCTCAGACTTCAGGTACATGTGAAATTGAAGGAGTCACATAATAAATGCAGCTGTAGCAAGAGGGCAAGAAATGCAATAGCCTTTCACTTTGATAATTAAGTACTTTAACAGTTCTGTTCTGTTTCTGTATTTGTAAGGTTCCTAGAGGCACACGTAAACATACACCTGCGTGTTCCAACAAGTCTGACACGCCCGGCCCCACTGCAGGTTTCACTTCCCCGTCCTTTGCTCACACAGAAGCAGTTCCCTTCCCCAGTGGGACTCCGGACCGCCCTACGAGCACCCCTTGCTACTTGATGTCAATGTCTTCGGTAAAATTTGAAGAGAAAAATAAATGTCAAAGAGTCCAAACCGTCCAAGCCAAAGAATCACCTTTTTCCTCAAACAAAAGCAGCGTATGAAGCTCCACCGCGTAGGGGAAGATACTATAACGCCCACTTCCCGCTAGAGGGCGCCTGCTGTCTTTCTGAGGAAATCTTGAAAAGGCAACTTAGAAATTCAGCAACGGTTCCAGGATAATGAATGATCAATATTATCAATGATTTATTTATTAACATATAAGTTGTTTTCTAGTTGTCAACATCTTTACTAAGGCAAGCACCCAGTTATGGAGTAGAACTCTACAGGGACACAAAGGGAGCTGCATGTGAATATTTCCCTAACATGTAATTCAGTGTAAGAAGGTCCTACTTTGTACATAACACGTGACTTTTAAGGTGAAGTTTCTAAACAGAGGTGATGTACACATCAGTGTTTACTGACCTAGACACTATTTCATGGATGGACGGATAGGGTGGAAGGTGTGGCAGGATTCACAACAAGGGCAACTGGTGTCTGTGGGCGGTAGGAGAAGACTTGACCCCTCTGGATGGTGGCCTTGCCTAGCATCTGGCGTCCACCAACTAGCTTGAGACCATCCCAGGCCTACAGGTACAAGTCTGGCCCATCAGCCTAGAGGGAAGGAGGTGCGGAGGATTCCAAATATTTATACCATTTAATCAGCAAGGCAATGGAGGGGCCGGAGTAGGCCTGTCAACTTTAAAGTAAAGACTTCCTAGCGCAGACCCTTCTGAGTTTGATGGAATGCCATTTTGTTAAATTAAAATTCTAGTTTCTATTTGGGGTCAAAATACAAAATCGTAACATTGTTTCTCTATAGTTGTGTATAAATTCCTCTCTGATTTTCTGAAGGCAGACCATGGCTTCTAGATCATCAGGAGTAGATACCCGTGTTACACAGGTCGGTTATTTCAGGACACTGAGCATCCTGATTCTCAAATGTGGAAAGAATTGAACTGGTTGTATTTAATTAGGGCACAGAGAGATGGAATATTTTCTTTGTAGTAAACACTTCTTTCAGTTAAGCAAGACAGCTACTAGCCGGAATTAAATATTGTGTTTTTATTTTGAAATATTTAAAGTTCCACCAATCCTGGTTACCAGCTACCACAAAGAACAGTAATATGTTTCATAATCTTTAGTTTTATAGAAAGAACAAGAAAAACCAAAAACTGAAACAAGGTGAAACACAAAATCATAAACTGCAATTTACTATGTCATTCCAATTATTTGGGAATATATTTTCATGCCAAAACATCAGAGTTTTAGATAAAACATTAGTTTCTGTTGTAGCCAAAACATTTTTGATGGTAATATTTGGGATTATCACTGAGCTCCCCTTATCATAAATACCTGAGAATAAACTCTGAAATAAAGTACTGGCTGGGTATCCATATCTGAGATGAAGAACAAAAGGAGTGTTTTGGATTTCAGATTCTGGAATATTTGCGTGCATATGCGTATAATTAGATATTATGGTGATAACACCCAAGTGTAAACATAAAACTTTATGTCTCACATGCATTATGTACACATGGGCTAAGAGTAATTTTAGACAGTATTTTTAACCACCTTGCACTGTGTGTGCTGTCTGTCACATGAGGTCAGGTATGGAATTTTCCACACTTGTGGAACTATCACATTGGCACTTAACGAGTTCTAGATTTTGGAGCAATTTGCATTTTCAGATTAGAGATGCTTACCATAATGCTTATGTAAAACCAGCAGAGAAATAGCTTTGTACATAAGGGAGGAAAAAACCCAAATTACTTCTTTACTTTTTTACCCTAGAGGACATGTCCAAAACATTGGTTTGCTGAACTACAGAAAATTTAGACTCAGCTATTTCCCCTTCTCGTTTGGGGCAAGTACGGTAACCATTTCTGTTCTAGGACAGTCTTTGACATCAAGTCCTGTTTTTAATAAAAGGAAAGAATGAAAGAATTATGGATATTTGTGTAACGTTATAAGCAACCGTACGTGTGACAACTTGCCCGCTCTGTGTGAATGTAAAAGTTGTGTCTCCTCTATCCATTCCAGGCCATTGTCATCAATTGTGCTGAAGACAAGTTTTCTTGTAGTCATAGCAATAAAAATATTGGCCGGTGAGGATTGCTTCGTGTAAGAGGCAGCATATTAGGGGACCCAGAAGAATACTCTGACTTTTGGGTTTTCCTACTTTACAGAAAGCGCACAGCCTAAAAATATAAGAAACATTAACATAGATGCTCCAGTTTTCATCTCTTCTCTCAAACTTTCCCCAAGGTGAGGATGAAAGTGAGGCCCTTATTATCATCTGTTTTCAGTGATGTCCAGCTAGCTTTTCTTTTTTCTTTTCTTTTTTTTTTTGTTTTTCTCCGGTACCAGGAACCGAACTCACGACCTTGCGCTTGCCAGGCAGGCGCTTTTGCCGCTGAGCTAAATCCCCAGCCCCTCCAGCTAGCTTTTCTCCGCAGCCTGGCAGAGTGCGACAAGCAGAAGCTGGCAAACTGGTGGGAACCCATTTCCACCTCTTCCTGTGTCAGCTGGGGGTGAGGAGGGCCGTTTGCCCCGGCTCCCTGCTCATTGTATTGAATATGGGCTGCAGCTCTCCTAACTAAGCTGGTGTGAGGTGTGAGCTTGCTCAGGAGACCCCTGGTGCCTTAAGCACTGGAAAGCAGGAGCGTGAAGCACTGGTTTGTTTTTGCCCTGCACACTGCTCTGCTGGGTGCTTTTCCTGAGAAAGCGACGCTCTGCCGATACATGAATCCCACCATGACGAGGTAAGGCAGATGCAGCTTCAAACAATGGTTCTGCCATTCACTAGCTTGGTTATTGAAACGCTGGCCTCAGTTTCCTCAACCATAACATGCTGAGTTCCAGCCCCTACTTCACGGAGAAGCTGGCTAATTTACAGGGTCAAAAATTTTAATACATAGAAGCCCTCAAGCAATTTTCATCCTCTGTTTTCTCTTCTTCTGATGATTAAAATAGATGAGGGTTGTTTTGAAATGAAAAAAAGACAATGATTTAACATGCCTTAATTAAAATGATTCGTGTACAGCCAGACGAGAGGTAGCATTTGCCAAGCTAGCTTTTGTGAAATACTTAAGAACCATGCCAGGGGCCATACTGGCCAAGGTATGCATATGTGTTCATTGTGCTTTAGATACAGTTGGGCTCCATATCTGTGGAGATTCAACCCTTCATGGGTTGAAAGTACTTTTTAAAAATAGTCTGTACTGAACATATATGGACCGCTTTGTCCTGTCATTATTCCCGAACAATACCTTGTAATAACTGCTCACACAGCATTTACATAGCATTGCTTATTGTAAGTAATTAGGGATTATTTAAAGTATAGGGGAGGATGTGCATAGCTCATGTGCAATCCTGTGCCATTTTACACAAGAGACTCAAGCATGCAGACTTCGGTAACGGAGATTCTGGGGCCAACCGCGCGCAGACACCAAGGGGTGACTATCTGTTAAGGCTTGATTGTGACTTGGGCACGAAGGGTACAAGGATGAGCGTCTCTGCCTTCAAGGTTCTCATATTTTAGCACAAAAGCAGCTCCACAGAAATCAAACTTGGAGTCAGAACAGAAGCATGGGGCAGACCAAGGAGTATGGGCATGGCTTTCTGCCTGGCGGCCAGGATGGTGGCATCTTCAGGTGGAAAGAAAACTCCTTTTGTGATGGAGGCGGCAGGCTATCCTACAGGTCCAGGCTCTCCCCGCACAAGTTTCTGTGGCTTGACACTGGTTCTTCCACAAACATAGCTAATTAAAATTCCAAAACAGGCAATGAAAACACTTCTAAAATGGAAAAAAAAAAAAAAACAAAAAACTGAGTGTAAAGAAAGAGGGCCTGAACAAGCTTTGCCTGGGAGATGCTGTTCGAGGTTATAGCTGAGACGGGCGTCTTACTCCTGCAAGACATTTTCTGAGTCCTCGCAGTCTATTAGGTGCTCAAGGCAGGCCAAGCTTTCTGCTGAAATTTATAGGTGAGGAAACGAAGCTCAGACAGGTGACATTCACAGACCACGATGATGATAGAAGCTATCTGATGCTAACATGTTACTAAGGGAGGCTGAGGCCAATCTGAGGAGCTGAGGGAGAATGGATGCTGGTGTTTTCTGAGTACAGAGCTGTTGGGAGCTTGCTGGAGCACAGTGAGGGCGTGAGCAGTGAGAGAGCTGTAATTGCTCTCCCTGGGTGGTGAACCCAGGGCATGTGTGCCGCAGTGGGCTGTTTATATCATTGAAAGCTCTAAAAGGTTAGCCATCACTGCGAGTCTAGACCTAGAGAACACTTTATACTTCCTGCAGACAAATATTAACACACTCCTTATGATTGATCCTAGTGTTTCCTACCTTCTTGGAACATTAGGTCCAGTTCTAGAAGGTTAGTTAGATATACCAGACATCAGAAACTCTTTAAGACATGTCGGTACCACTGTATACTCTATAGTCCTAATTTATTCCCTGAGGATCTTTATCCCATTTGGAGAAAAGGCTATACATTAAGAAAATATGGCTCAGATTTCATTATCAGAAAAAGAGAACTATGCTGCCTCTGACCGAGTACTATTATTCAACTTTAAATCTGGAGATGAAAAAATCAAACTTTTAAAGAAAGGATTTTATATGTATATACCGAAAGTGAAAGATTCTGCTTTAAAAATGCTAATTTATGGTATAAAACATGAACTTTAATATGGGTTATTTAAAATTGCTTCCTATATAATGAATTTATGCTTCTGATTGCTCTTGAAAGTATTCAAAAATCAAATCAGTACATTGCCTTTTTAGTTCTTGAAAGGAGAAGCTGAAAGTAGCCCTAGGGCAGTGATGGCGAACCTTTCAGAGCTTTCAATGATAGCAAACAGCCAGCTGTGGCACTCATGCCATAGATTCACTACCCAGTCCTAGAGTCTTTTAGAAATAAAGATTGAGACCATCTACTGAAGTAAGCAATTCTTTCACTTATCTATATCAGCACTGTCAAATGGAAATATATGACCAACAATTCTAACAAAATTTTCTGGTGGTCACATTAAAAAAGTAATAATGCTGATAATAAATTTTATTTAATACAACATACCCAAAATATTACCATTTTAACAGGTCATTCATCAACATAAAACTTACTATGATATATACTCCTTTTTCATGCTACCTTTGAAGTCCATTGATAACATGTATCAGTTTCTATATTGATAGTATGTCTCCATTGAGACAAAGCATATTTTAAGAATTCAAAAGTCATATGGCTATTGGCCACTGTATTGACTAAACAGTGTCTATTTAGGTTGTGGAAGCAAGAACTATACTTTTGATTCAGTTATCTATTTTTCTAGGAAAAAGCAGTATTTGATTTGATTATAGAGATTCTGATTTCTAAAGGCTTATATAAAACATTAAATGCAACATGAGTGTATTGAATAGTTTCACATGATTACATTTCTTCTTAATAGATCAACACACCCTTGGATACTCAACATAAGCTCAGCAATGAGGGAGACTGGCGAATAGTATAATAGGATATGAAAGAATAACTGGTAGACCCTAATTACTAATAGGGTAATGTTCAATCAGAACAGAACAAAACATCCCCTCTGTTGCAGCCACACATGGTGGCCTAGATTTACGAGTCTTTATTGTTTGGTTCTTTCCTACTTACATTCCAGCCACCCCGTGTGTGTTAGCCAGCTGTTTTGTCACTGTGACAAAATACCTGAGAAAGTCAGTTTAAAAGACAAAAGCATTATCTTGGTTCATGGTGCAGTTCATGGTAAGTTGTTCATATTGCTGTGCACCTGAGGTGGGGCAGAATATCATGGTGGACTGACATAGTGGAGCAAAGATATTCACCTTGTAGCAGCTGGGAAGCAAAGAGGAAGCAGGAAATAGCCAGAGAGGAAGGTGCTATGGGCCAGATATAATCCCCAATGTCATGCCCCATGATCTACTCCCCTCAACAAGGCCAAATCTTCTGTTTCCATTGCCTCTCAATAATGACATCAAATTATGATCTCATCAGTGTGGTGCCTGATGAAGTTAGAGCCCTTGTAATCCAGTCATTTCCCAGAAGGCCCTCAGGTGGCAACCTGGGCTCTTACATATGAATTTTGAGGGACATTTAAAGTTCAAACCACGCTACCAGGCAAGGTGATATACATCACAGATCTATTCACAGATTAGATCACAGATTGTCCATGACAATGTTGTGTATCTCCTCCTTTTGGAACAAACCCAGTCTTTGCCACATGTTACACCTTCTGCTCCTTAGAAAAAAGTGACATTTTTTTAGCCTATATCACTCTTTGATTCTTCACTTGTCACAGTCTGAATTTATAATTCTCTTTTCTATTGACAAATGACTGGGTTGCTTCCCTAAAATACACTTTGCATCAAAAGATGACAATTTAGATTTCCAGCTTGGGGAAGGCAAAGTACAGAGTATGCCTGAAATATCCTCTTCCAAAAAGCAAGAAAGTGCTCAAAAATCAATTTAGACATGTGAAAAGGACATTGGAGCTGGGACATATTTGGAGCAATTTGAGATAGAAAAGAATGCTGAGAGAAATGCATTACTATATTCTAAATAATGAAAAGAATCCCCAAGGCAAGTGGAAAGAGGGCAATCTCTTCTTTATGGAAGAATGCCAAATCCTAAGGGAAGAAATGACAGAAAGGCAGTGTAATAGCTGGATTGGGCGCAGCTGAAATTGCTAGAATGCTGTTGGGGAGATTCACACAGTGTCACGCAATCCTTTTAATTCCCAAAGAAAAAAAGTAACAGATCCCATGACTATCCTCTTAGCAAACTGATCAAATAGCACTATGATAAAAGGACAAACTGATATTATGTATCTCAGGGGAAGAATACACATCACCCATGTGATAACTTTTGGCAAAAGTGTTTGATGTGAATCTAATCATGGGAAAATTATAAGACAAGTTCAGAACATGGGGCAGCTGACAAGTTAGTTGTCAGAATTTCACTGTTGGGACAATCCAGAACGATGGAAAAACATTTTGTATGGAGAGTAAACCGACATGACAACTAAAGATAGTGCACAATTTTCCAGTAGATCTAAGATTTTGAAATATTATGGAAGGCATGACTGGGACAATCGATGAACATGCACATGGAGCGTTTACTACCATCTTACCAACGTTATATCTTTTTGGTATAGGTAATGGCACGTTAGTTATGTAGGGGAATGTTTTCGTTTTTAGGAGATCACGGACTGAAGGATTTCAGGGGTTTGGTATGGCCATGTCTTCAGATTATTTTCAAATGATTCAGAAAGCAAAGTATACCACAGATAGAAATGCAAATACAGAAACAGCACATGTGCTCCTGAAGGGAGCACGGTAGATAGAGAAGTAAGGGTAACGGTGGGTAAAGCTCGGTGGACGGTACACCACTTCTGCTGTTCATGCATTCTGTTCTTCTGCAGGTTTGAGACCTTTCAATATTAAAATTGAACGTTATGTTTTGGGGAGAAATGCTGGGGAAGAGGCTGGGAACTTACAAAGGGAAGCCCTTCCCTGTTCAGCTGTTTCCCCAGGAGCTGAAGTAAGGCCATTAAGATACGTTAAAAAATGCTCACTGATTTGTAGCACATCAAAATAAGTCTGAATGGAAGAAAAGTGTACCAGATTGATAAAGAAGTCATCTAGCCTGTGATATATCTGTACTGCAGTCTCTTGAAGAGCTCCTTAGAGACACTAGGCACCCAGAGTAGGGTATGGTAAGCACTCCTTCCCTTTGCCCGTTTATTGACAGGTCTGAGGATAGCCTCTGTGCACTCAGTGAGGGGGAGGGGCTGACACCGCACCTTCGTTATCTACCAGAACTTCTCCAGCCTGGGAAACGCTAAGAGCAAAACTTCTTGTTATGCCGTGTTGCTGATAACAAGCCTCCGCTACACCTACCCGTTGGACTTTATCTTCCCCGACCTGGAGGTGCCAGAGATTTCCCCAGGTGAGCTCTCATCACCTCTCCCCTCCTGACACAAATTCTTTCTTCAACTCAAGTGTCCAAGGAAGGGCTTTTTATTATGATTCCATTTGAAAGTGGTTACATTTATCTTCATCTCTCGCAGAACTCACCCCTCTCCCTTGCCCGTGGGTTGGAGCTGGAAGGCAGGGAAGGCTGATATTCAATGCTTCCTCCCGCACATTTTCTGTGTTAGGACTCAGCCTGCCGTCCAAAAAACCATTACACCAGGACAGTGCTGCTGTTTGGAGGAATATCAACTAATTATGCGGGTTAGAAAACATCTCTCAAGATCAGCACTTTCAGGTCTTTATGCTTCCCTAAAATAAACAAAAATGTTACTATTTTCCTTCGTTAAAATGAATTCCCTAATGTGTTATGTCATTAGCATGTTCTGCTTAAAACAGGCCCTCCGGTGCAGCTAAAGAGCCCAACAGAGCTGCTTTTAGTAAAGAAGAAGAAACAGGTTGCTTGGTTTAGGAGATCAAAAGGACAGTTCAGACCCATAAAATGTGACCTGTTTACACTAATGATTCGTGGTAAAACGAATGAAGTGCGTAGAACTGTGAACATTTTCAGAGTGAAACTCCAGTTTTGGATTTAATGCGTGTGAGGGGAGGGGAGCACAGCCTGCCCAGGGCTGTTGTCGCTGAGTTATGTTGCCCCCTCCCGCTCTGACTCCTGGACACTGGCCTGGGCAGGGCCAGGTTCCATCCCAGCGTGCCGCTGCTGGCCGTAGAACAGGGCTCATCATTGTGTGCGGCTGGGTCTCTGTGAAACACAGTTGCATTTCCACTGTGAAGTGCTAGGCCTGTCGCTCAGAGTTCCTTAGGCGACTTCCCATGACGTCTAATACTGCTACTGTGAGAGGGATAGTTAATGGCTGTAAAGGGCTTGGACTTCTCTGGAAAAGCACTGAAAATCTGTGGTATTATCATCATTTCATCTGCACCAAGGAAGCTTTATTTATTTATTTTTTCTTTATTTTGGTTTTTTTCCGGTACCGGGAATTGAACTCACGACCTCGTGCTTGCCAGACAAGCACTGTGCCCCTGAGCTAAATCTCCAGACCTCTGAGGAAGCTTTAGAGTGCCATTTGCCTCCATCCTTCAGATGTCAACAGGGATTACTCTAAGTGTATCAAACAAACCGAAAGAGCAGAGCAGAGAAGGGTAAAGAACACGCGTATGGGGGCAGCGCACTGTGACGGCTTGACATCAGCCTCAAACCTGCAGGCGGCATCGCTCCAAAATAAGCGAAAGAAGCATCACCCATGCTCTTTGAGAATTTAATAGTTAACTCAGACCACCCTAAACAGACAGGCAAATAAAATAAAATATATAAACAGTATGCTCAAGAAAAGGTGTAAGTAACGGAGGAAAAGAGGTGAAAAAATACTACCATATAATATAGCATCACTTCCTCAGATGAGAAAAATGAAAGGAGAAGGGAAGGAAAAAGTTACTGGCACCTTATTCCTCCCCAAAGACCCCCTGCTTTGGAGGATATTAGTCATTTGTTTTAAGATTGGATTAAACCGTCTGTTTTCCTGGTTAGCTAAGAGTCAGCCTATTTACGCCTCATGCGTGCAGTAAAGCTGTACCTGTGACAGGTAGGATATGTGCTCCGTGGGTGAAGGCGCTTAATAATCTTATTACCTGTATAGGCTTCAACTAGCTGTGCTGTGCGAAGGGTAAGATCTGGATGAAGTTGTCCTGCTCGGTATAGACGGAAGTGGTAAACATGTGGATCCACGAAGGCCAGTGACACATTGGGCTGGTGACATCCGAAGAGATGAGGGCCATCTATGGCAGTAAAGCCAAGTGGCTCTAAAAGGGAGCGAAGGCCTGGTAAATCTACTTTACAAGCCACGGCTGCTGTCTTTGGATGCCACACGGAGACACCAGTATTTCTTACATAGTAAAAAATAGATTTCCTGCAGAGCGCCGAGTTAACATAAGGGAATGTATGTGATGTAAGTTTGATGATATACGAGGCAGTCATTGGACTTGAAGCTACACAGCAACACACCGTAAGTAAAGGCTTACTTACTTGTATAAAGGGAAACATTCACAATTCGAACTAAATGCTTTGATCACAACGAGGTAAATATAACTTTTAAACAAATGAACTTTAAAAAATGGAATAACATGGAATTTCACATACCAAGGGTAAAGGGAACATAACTCCTCAGGTCAAAGAGCAGAACTACTTTGGACAAAACTTCCCAAATAGTGAACACAAGGAACTCATATAGTATGTTACAATAAGGATGTTTTCCAAAAATACCTGCGTTATAACGTATATACCCTTTCGCTCAAAAGAGAACTCAAGAATACACCAATATGAAAGAAATAAAAACCAAAACTTTCCCATTTCCAACAGCTAGGAGGAATTAGAAAAAGCATTGAGAGATCCCAGGAGTAACGTTTAGGCACTATTAGAAGACGAGTTTTTATTTATGGTTGAAAAGAGCTAGTGAACTTAATCAGAGGAGGCTGAATTACTGAGATACCAAAAGCCCTTGAGATTTGGAATGCTTTGCCATATAAATTGCTCTGGGATTCAATTTCAGTTATTTGAGGCTGATCCGTCTCCAGTGACACCTTGTTGGTGTATTTCGCTCATGAAGGCATCTTCCCCTCCCTCGGTGCATCCCATTTCTACCTCTGGTTCTTTCACTCGCCATGCTTTGGGTCCCCTGTTGAAAGGAGAACTTGTCAACCACAGTCCCTCCTGAGACCCCTCTCCCAAACCAAGGACATCCGTGTGACATTAATGGAAGGTGATCTTTTTGAAGCTCTGAGAGACTCTTGAAAATGAAATTCATAGTGGCTTTTTGTTCTGTTGTTGACAAATATTTATAAAACAAATAGGAGATGATGTTTATCGTCCAGAAGAGTCCATTAAATCATATGGTTGTATTAAGAACAGAATTTGATTCTGTGAGAGGCTGACCACTGTCTGTTAGGGAAAAATGTATATGATATAAGTTCAAATGTTTTAATATTAACATATTTGATTTGTTATATTAAACACAATAAAGCAGTGTCTTAGGCTTTGCCCCCAAACCTAGAAATATATATGCTTACTCCTAATATATTTCATCATGACCTATTTTAATTTTTAATTTTCCTTTACTGATGTACAATGATAATATTTTATATTATGAATAGCTGGCATCTTATATATGAATATTCTAATGAGTCTAAGAAATATTAGCCATCCTTAAAAACAAGCAACTTTAATTCACAATTAATATATTTCCCTCTTGCTGGAGTTATAATACTCAATCCATGTTTAAATATTTACACCATGGACCTTTGCCTCATGACAGCATGAGCTTCTCCTTATCTGATGAACTTTTTATTTGCTTTAACCATTTGCATACACATTTGCATATAGTGCCGCACCATCTAATTGATGCATATGGAAGCAATTTCTGTTTCCCCTCGGGAGAGTTACAGGGACCATGAGTTATGGACATACGGAGTGGCACCCAATGTATGGTGGGCACTTTTCTGCTGTAAGCCTACATTGGACTGACAAGACTTTGGTGCTTATTCCACTGGGGTGTTTTCCTTCCAAAAATATTTAAAACTATAAGCAAACTACCGCAGGCCACATTTCCCTGTCAAGGACTAAGGAACTCATCTCCATGGATTGGACCGTTCCTTCTCATCTCAGAGGCATGAGTAGACATCTACCCCAGACAGATGCTGGGCATGAGTTCAGGCCTTAGGTGTGTCATTCTAAGTACATTTCACTTCATTGACTAAATTCGCCGTTTCAACCAGTCTTTAAGGTCTTTGTCTAAGTTGTCCTAATATTTAAAGGGTTTGAGTCAAAGATGACCAGGTCACTGTAAAATGTTGTCAGAAATTCGAACTCTTTTGAAAATAGTAGTTTGCCTTGTATGGCTCTTGTAATATACAATGGAACAATAGTGGTGTATTTTTGGATTTGTTAATATAGCTTCCAAAAATGATGTTCTTAGCCACAAAAAATGTGAAGGCAAAGGAAAAAGTTATTTTCACTTTTTAAAAGAGGCATTCTGCTGGGCATGGTGGCTCATGCCTATAATCCCAGCACTCGGGAGGCTGAGGCAGGAAGATCATTGGGAGTTCAAGGCCAGCCTGGGCTACAAAGTGAGTTCAAGACCAGCCTGAACTTCATAGTGAGACCCTGTCTCAAAAAGACAAAATAAATAAATACATAAAATAAAAAACAAAAAGGCACTTATATAGTAATCCTATTGAACTTTATTAGATATCTACCAAGGTCCACCAGGGGTCATATAAACTCATGACCCTTAAATGTAGGGCTTACATGCACCACTCAATTCCTATCCTGTACACTCTGCAGCCAAACACATGCACGTTTTACAGTGCAGTTGACTGTATGTAGTTCACCCTTCAAACATAGTGCTCGTGAAATATTGCAAAAGACATGTGCTGGTATGTAGTATATGTTACTGGTCTCTAAAACGCTGAGAAAAGGCTTTCCTCTTTGTTTTAATTTCGTACCCAACCCAATTTACAAAAGCACATACTCAATCCAAAAACTGTTTTTTTATTTTTTTATTTTTTAATTTTTTTTTTGGTTTTTCTCCGGTACCGGGAACCGAACTCACGACCTTGCGCTTGCCAGGCAGGCGCTTTGCCACTGAGCTAAATCCCCAGCCCCTTCAATCCAAAAACTGTTAATAAGCCCTTGGGAATAACAGGACAAGAAAAACAAATTAACTTCCCAGCCACATTTCTTCAGTATAGCTATTTTATGATATATTTGGGTTTAAAGAAATGATAGCTAAAATGGGGAAAAAAAGAATTATACCTTAATGTCCTGTATCTTTTAAAAAATATTACAGAAAATTTCTTTTGGGCACATTTAAGTGTCACTATAGGATCTCTGTCCTTTTCTGCTCCCTTCTGATTTTCTAACTTTTTGTGAAAATGATGAAAAAAGGCCAGGTTGCTGTAATCTGCAGACATTCATATGTTTTATTATATATGAAAGTAATTCTTAAGGATAAGTTGGGAACTGTACGTATAATTGGAAAAAGTTCTTAAATGACAATGCTGTTTATCTCTTAAGTACAAAACTTACTGTGAAAATATTATGTCTGATCTTATGTTTATTTTGAAAAATCACGGTTTTAGCAAAGGGAGACATACGGGAACAAGTGGGCATTCGTACAGAGTCCTAAAAGATGCCTCCCTTGTTGCTGTGCTACCAATTCACTATGGTGACAGACCTGGCACTCTTAATAGGTCAAGGCTCTGACGCTCTCGCGACTGTTGGCAGGCCTTCGAGCGAGAATTAAGGGCTCATCGTGTGCATACATTTGGGGCCTTGGTGTTACTGGCAAATATTTTTATTAAAAAGAAAGAAGGCTGTCTTACATTTATTCCAGGGATGTTCTCAGTTAGTACGGTCTGCACACTGAGGAGGCTCCATTAAAACCAAGGCATCCCTAAACGTCTCTCCTGAAACATCAATATTAAAATAAGTTTTGGCTTTTTTTTGTGGGGGGGTTGTTGTTTGTTTTATCGTTTTTGTTTTTCTTTCGGTACCAGGAATCGAACTCATGACCTTGCACTTTCCAGGCAGGCGCTGTGCCGCTGAGCTAAATCCCCAGCCCCTTAAAAAAAGTTTCTATGTAGTTTTCTGTAGTTAATCACTACTCAGAATCATGTAAGCACAGGCTGAGACCAGCTTTGTTTTGATCCTTATTCTACACATGCACTTAGCACAGAATAGACTAAATGAATAAATACATATCTGAATAAAACAACCAAAATAAAGACTAAGCATGACTGGTATTTATTTGTAAAAAGTCTACCTTGAACCTGGGTGTCTGCTCTACAGTTATCTGAGTCTTGATCTCAGATGATTCACCCAGAGGACGAAGACACCAATCCATATCCTCTGGCATTTACTCTTCCTAAACCCCCTGTCAAAGGCCTTTGAGTGATGTTAAGAGATCCCTTTCACAGAACTCTGGCTTCCTTTAACTGATTATTATGGAGTGAAGCTTACCAGCCCTAGGGTTTCAAGCACTTCTTTAATGCTGCCTTTAGGCTATTGTACTAGCTTTCTCATCACTGAGACACAGTAGCCAACACCCACCACTTAACCAAAGAGAGGTTAATTTGTTCATGGTTGCAGTCCATGGTCTGCCGGCTCCAAGGCAGAGTCACGTGGTACAAGGGTGTGCTGGACCAGAGCTGCCTAGTTCATGGTGGCTGGGAAACAGAGCAGGGGAAGATGCCAGAGTATCGGGTTAATAACATCCTTTAGTTATTACTGGCTGATCAGGTCTGCAATGTCCTCAATGAGTGTATGGCGAAGGCTAAATAAAAAGAGACAAATGGAATGATTCCAGGGCTCCAGGAGGATCAAGTCCTCTCGTAAAATTCAAGATTCTGTCAGGGCTAAGGCCAAGACCTTCTCTGGCAGCCTGTATTTATTGGGCTATCAGAAGAAGGGAGGGGTGTACTCAAGAAGGGTGGAATTCCTCTTGGACTTCTCCAAATAAGGTATTAGATTAATCTACCAGGAGTGAGATGCCTGAGGCTACAGTCTTTATCTAGTTGAGATTGGATCTAGGTGTCCTTGGCTGTGATCTTGTCTTATCCTTTGAGGTTTTGTGGGCTTCATTCACCATTGCAGGCCTTAGTAGGGATTAGTGACTCACAGAGGTTCACTTACTATAAGTCCACCACTCATCTTCAGACAAGGAGCCTAGGCCTTGGACAGACTCACATGGAAAGCCCACTGGTTAATTTAAGTCCTGCTCAGGTCTGTTTTGTAGTGGTCTCCATCACCAGAGTGGAAGTGGTGAGGAGCCACCGCTCTATACAGACACACTGAGAAGTCTGTACAGTCCCACCATTCCTGTGTGGACACTAAAGCCAATCAAGTTGGTGTACTCCACCTTGGCCACACAGCTCCCTTACACGCTTGAGTCCAGGGAGCAGGGTGTGGGTGGGGAACGCTGGGCTCAGTGGATGGATCCTTGCTTCCCATTCTCTTTCTTCTCACCTCTCTCCTTGAAATTGATTTCTTCTGTGTGAAAATTACAGTATCACACACCCACAGATGGTGCTGTGGGAAATGCTACTGTGTTTTGGGAGCATGGTTGGTGAGCTCTCACTTTCGCACACTGATGTAGAAGCTGTGTCTCTCCCCAGCCCACACTCAGGTGCTTCTCTCACTAGATGTGAAACGCACTTTCTACATGGTTCAGTGGTTTTACTACTTGTGGAAATACCCCATTACATTTTCTCATTGGGCCATAAGGAAAAGAGAAATTCATTATGTGAAGAGAGACAAAGTAAAGGTTTACTGTATAATCAATCAGTAGTAATACACCCTGTTTCTCTTGCTAGGTAAACTGCCCCTGAAATGTAGCAACAAAGGAATTTCTGGAAACATAAAAATAATCCCCTAAATATGTACAGTTTGAGAGATCATTCCTCACAATGTTTATTATGCTTTATGAGTATATGTTTATAAGATTACATCTCCACAAAATTTCTGAAGCTGAAACAGCTTGTCTGAGTAACAATAGGTTTGTTGTAGGTCTAGGCAGTTCTGTCATATCATTAATTTAGGGTTTAGGTTTATTTCTGGTATTATTCAAACTTTGCAATTCCACATTTGAAAAAATCTGCAACAAGATTGACATGATGGCTTCGTATTAGGTCAGTGAGAGAACAGTAGCAGTGAGTCTAGTCTCAAGTGGCAGTGAGAGCTTAGGAAGTCATTTGTTCTGTCTGGGTCTGAGTTCTAAATGTGCTAAATAGGGTTTGTGCTCCGTGTTTTCTAATGTTTCTATTCTTTAGTCCAAGAATGTGACTGAAATCTGAAGCTCTACTTCCACAGCTGGGGTCTATTTCTTCCAAGATTCAAAATAATATGGTGTATTATGTTTGTTTGTTGTTTTTTTTTGTGATTAGGGATCAAACTAGGGCCTTTACAGGCTAAGCGTGTGTTCTACCACTGAGCTATAACCCTAACCCCTATGATGCAGGTTTTAAAATTTTCCCTTCCCTGGACACTATCAATTGGCTGGTGGTGTCCAGGGAATGTTAATTTTTAAAATGTTATTTATGGGGCTGGGGATGTAGCTCAGCGGGCAGCGCCTGCCTGGCAAGTGCAAGGTCGTGAGTTCGATTCCCGGTAATGGAAAAAAAAAACCCCAAATAAAATGTTATTTACATATATTTTCTTATGTCCGCTCTCCATATTTACTACTTCCTTAGTCTCTTCTGCCTGTGATTCCATGTTCTTTTAAACAAAGCCACAGTGGATTGTAAATAGATCATTTTAAGTTTCAATAACAATGAAGTGGTAAGAACCTGAATATACAAATGAACCATGGTGGAACCATGTTAAAAAAGAGTGTTTTGACTCAGAACCTATAGAAACCTGCCCAGGAAACCAACTCCTTATCTACAAGTAGCCCAGGAAATCAGCCTACTACAGATTAGACTTAGAGGAAGTCAGACTGCAATTTCTATTAATCCAGAAAGACAAACAATTTCTTTGTAATTGATCCAAAATGGCTCAAGACTTGCTTGGTAACAGATAACCTCTGTAATTTTGTGCTACTTTCCAGCTGTATGAGCAGCTAAAGAAAGCTAAGTATGTTGCAGTGACCGTCACAGAGGATGCCCTGCTGCTAAGCCGCCTCCTTACAGCCTCTCCTGTTACAGATTCCAATCAGGGCACAGCTGAAACTTCCTTTCCATACTAGAAAGCTGCCTTCCTCCTCGTTCTCCTTTGAGGCTCTGTCAGAGAGCAGCCTCTGTGAGTGACTATGGATACGCAGCTTTTGCTCATTCTCTTTTGGTTGATCTTCATTTACTTTTCACAGTGGGAATAAAAGGAGAGAGCACACTGTGGTTCAACTAGGTGCTCAGCTGGGCCAAACTTTCGACATTTCCTTGCTTAACTATTCAAGTTCTTGGTAGCTATCATTTAAAATTATATATTAAAACCTGCTACTGTCCTGCATGCCTAACACTTATTTGCACTAAGGATGTGGGTTTACCCCATGTTCTTGGGGGTGGGGGTAATAAGACCAAGAAGTCCCTCAGCATCTGTCTTATGAATATTCATTCTAAATACCTCTGGCCTCAGCCATTCAGTTCCTCCTTCTTTCTGGGTACAACCAAGAGTAGACATTTCTTCTGTCCAGGGCTCAGAATCCCAGGATCCCCACATTTTTCAGTGTAGGTCTACAGGTTATTTGTAGACCTCTGGTATCTTCGAACTTTTCTCCTCATTTCTACCAACATTTAGATACATTCAAGGCTCTACCACATTAAACTCTCTCAGTTCCTCCCCTAAACCAAGCCCCTCTCAATTATTAATCCCCTTTTTGTCCATTTCTATTCACATGCAGCCTGCTGCAAGGTAAGTTCCTCTGCTATCTCATTAAACTCTATTAAGATCACCAGTTGTTTCCTTTGCCCCAAACACAATGTAAATTGATTTCCTAGTTACTATGACTGATGAGATAGTAAACCCTTACATTTCTAGATTTCTTAATTTTGAAAATAGCTCTTTATGGTTGTATTGGCATATAGCTTTCCTGGAATCAGCAATATATTCCTCACAACAACCTGATGGAGTGAGTATTACTATTGCTATTGCTGTTTTGGAAATGGGGGTTCACAGAGGTTAAACATCAGCTCCGAAGGTTAAACATCACGTTTTCCCTCTGAGCTATCAACAGCATCAGGAAAACACCCGGAAGAATTCTTAGCATATTTCCTGGCCCATAAAAAAGAGCTCAGTATATATTGGGTATTATTTTTTTTTTCTAATCTTGTAACAGCGCCTGACACGTGGAATATACTTAATAAACACAGACTGATTAAATGTGTCAGAGAGATCATAATAATGATGCTCAAATAATTATTTTTGGTGGAAGTTGTGTCCTGCTAAGGCTTTCAAAGTAAGCAAAAGCATTTTTCTCTAACCCGGAGGCACACGGAGGGTTTTACACTGTCACACTGACTTTGGAACACATAATAAAAATGTTTTTATTTCTTCCTTCTCCATAACAATTACCCATCCATTTCTAAAGAAGAAAAAAATCACAGAGAGTGTTTTAATCTTTGTCAGAAAAGGATTTGCCTTTATCTCATTAAGGCAAATATTAGTTTGGAGGTGTGAATCGAGACAGAGAGCAGCTCATTTTTCCTGTTGTTGATGTGCATAAATATTGAAATCCATGAGATTTAAATTTAAAAATCTGCTACTTTATGAAAATAAAGTACAATTACAGAGTTGAACAAAACAAAAGGGGAAATAGCATAGATTCGCTGATTTACTGCCCTGCCGGCCCTTCCCCTGGGATGAGCTGGCGCTGGGTAGAACAAAGACAGTTTATAGGCTGTTCACGCAAATTATAAGGACAGGAACACCCTTCAGACTTCAGGAACTGAGCCAAGGGAAGAAGTGGGGTGAGACAGCGTGAATACTACACTATCACTGAGCTCCTTAAAACTCTCCATTAACAGGAAAGGATTTGTATTTATCTATTATTCTGCCTCAATATTATTATATTCATGGGTGCATTTCCCCCAAAGGTAGTTGCCAGTTTGCCAAAATGCCCTATGAATACCTGCTTATCCACTGGAAGGTATCTTTCCTTAGTGCAAGAGCAAAGAGATACGGTAAGACACATAAGCACTGTATTACTTTAATGACATCACCTTTAAGAATGAAAATTATACTGGAATCTGGTGGGAGTAGGAGGGAGTACAGGATATAAACAGACTACCAGGTGCAGATTTCACTGAATTTCTGGCTCAGAGTACACTAAGCAAAATATATGGTAAGCAAACTATAAACTGAGAAAAAGGAACTTAGAATCAAATTTGGAAGAGGAAGGAAAAGAAACACCCAGACAAACTACTAAAAGCAAGTATCATGGCTAGATGTGATGTGTTTCTGGATGTCATACAGAGGTTATGAGGATATTCTAAATTTCTCATGAAAACTACCAAGAACACTCCTTATGGAGCAGGTCCTAAAAACCAATATACAGCAAGCATATTTAAAAATACAAACAATAGAATAACGCATTTTAACTTAGCTGAGTAAACATTACTAATTTATAACTCTGAGGATAGGATCAGCACTGCCAAATAGAAATGGAAATGTTTCCTTTATTCAAGTGAATATTTCAAAAGATTGCAAAACAGGAAAGCTAAAGGTCTTCAATATCATAAAACCAAAAAGTACTAAATTCAATAATAAGGGACTATGAAGCTCTGTGTGGAGCAAAAGAAGCCGAGAGTTTACTTCTAGCTGGAGATGGTGTAACGTCAGGGAAAACAGCGCTATGTGTTACATACCCAGGAAACTGAGCGAGGCCTGGGGTGAAATGGAGTTGTTTGCTGGTCTAAGATCTTTGCAGAGAATGTTCAACAATTACCTCTGTATGATGCTTTTCTTTTCAAAGATCATAGTTTTGCATATTAAGAAACATGGTGACATACAGGGTAAATGATTGCATAGTAGATGAATTTAAGGATGTTGGAATACTCCTCTAAAGACAATGATTCGAAGTTTTTGAAATGGCCTTAAATGCTGGAAGATTGTGTCCTTGGACTATATCATTCAACTCTATATTGTCTTATTAGAATAAAACTAGTACAGTTAATATTCTTTGTAGATAGCAAAGACTGGGAGAGCACAGCGAGACAAAAAAACAAGACTTACAATGAACCTGAAAAGTTAACGCGACAAGCTACAGCTATGGGGAGGACTATGCATTTGAAAAGGATAAATTTTAAGGTAGTATATGTGCATTGTAATAAAATTTTGCATAAAAACAAAACAAAGCAAGAGGAGAATGTTTAACTGGAAAATGTACAGTATCATATTTAAATTTTAAAAACATGCAAATATCTTATAGAAAGACAGTGGAACTGGCAGTAGGGCTAGCACTTGCGTAGAAGGTGGGCTAAGTGTCAGGCAAGGATGCGGTTCCGGGAGTCACGGCTTCCTGAGCTTCCACCCTGCCTTCCTCTAGCAGTTTCACAGTTTCAGGTCTTCCATGTCGTCCACTTTGGGTTGATTTTTGATGAGAAACAAGAGCCTACCTTCATTCTTGTGTATGTGGATAACCTGCTATCCCAAGAGCACATATATTAAATAGACTGTTCTTTTCCATTGTGTGTTCTTGGTGCCATGACTGTAAATGCATAGGGTTATTTCTGGGCCCTCTTTTATGTTTCATTGGTCTGTACATCTGTTTTTATGTTGGTACCATGCTCTTGTGACTACTGCAGTATTGTGAAGTGTGATACTTCTTGCTTTGTTGTTTTTGTAAAAATACTACTTTTAATTACTATTCAAAGGTGTTTTGTGCTTCCATGAGAATTTTATATGTTGTAAAATAAAAAATAAATGTGGGGTTGGAAATTTAATAGGAGTTACACTGAATCAACAGATCACTCTGGGTATTATGGATATTTAGTAATATTAATTCTCTCAATCCATGAACATGGGATAACTTTCTATTCATCTGTGTCAACTCTTTTTTTCAACAATGTTTGAAAAATGTTTCTTTTAGTTTTTAGGGTCTAGATCTTTTTCTTCCTTGGTTAAATTTACTCTGAAACATTAAAAAAATACTACTGTCAATGGGACTGATTTCTTTATTTTTCTTTTGGAGAGTTCATTTTTAGTTTAAAGAAATACTACTTGTTAATCTGTACTGATTTTGTATTCTGCAACTCTACTGAATTCATTTATTCGCTTTCAGTTTTTGGTGGAATGCATACAGTTTTCTGTATGCAAGACTGGGACACCATCAAGCATATAATTTCACTTTTTCCTTTCTCATTTAGATGGCTTTTAAAAACTCTTGGATACTTTCTCTGGTAAGGATTTATAGTAGTACAGTTCAATATAGTGCTAAGAATAGACATCCTTGGCTTGTTCTTGATCTTAGAGAAAAAGCTTTAAAATATTCACCACTGAGTCTGATAGTAGCAATGAGCCTCTGAGATATGGCCTTTGTTTTGTCAAGGAATATTCTTTCTATGCCTAATTTGCTCACAGTTTTTTTTTTTTTTTTTAATCATGAAAGCATGTTGAATTCTGTCAAATACCTTTTCTGTGTTCATAGAGATCATATAGGTTTTGTGTAAGATAATGTGTAACTTTTATTGTGCTGTATATGTCGAACCACCCTTGCATCTCAGGAATAAATCCCACTTAATCATGTAAATGGTGTTGTTGGATCAGTTTGCTATTTTGTAGTAGAAATCTGCACATATGTTCATCAGTGATACCACCCTGCAGTGTTCTGTTTTAAAGTATCTTTGCTTGGGATTACTTTCATGGTAGTGGAACTTCTTCAAATAAGTATGGATAATTTTCTCTTCAATTAGTTTGCAAATTGGTATTAGTTTCTCTTTAAGTATTGGACAGGATCTTGCTGTGACGCCATCTGATCCTACAATTTTCTTTGATGGGAAATAGATCAATCTCTCTCTCTCTCTTTCTCTGTCCCTCTGTCTCTCCAGATCCAGTCTTCTACACTCTTGCACTGTGCAGATTTCCTATTTCTTCTTGATTTGTTTCAGTAGGTTGCTATCCACATTGTTCATAGCAGTCTCTAATAATTCTTTGTAATTTTTTGTGATATCAGTTGCAATGTCTCCTCTTTCATTTCTGATTTTATGTAGTCTTTTCTCTTTTTTTTCTCATCTGGCTAAAAGGCTATTAATTCACCCTTTCCAAAATAAACCTGTGATTCATTGATTTTTCTATTGTCTCTCTATTCTCTATTTCATTTGTTTTTGCTCTGATACTATTTCCTTGCTTCTGACTTTGAGATTTGTTCACCATTTCTTTTCTAATTCCTTGTAAATGTTAAGATGCTTATTTGAGATCTATCTTCTTTCTGGGCATAGATGTTTATTGTTTTAAACTCTTTTCCTAGAACTGCTTTGTGATACATCCCATAAATTTTTGTATGCTGTGTTTAGATTTTTATTTGTTTCCAGATATTTTAAATTTCCCTTTTATTCTTTGATCTGCTTTTTCTGTAGTATGCTAATTTCCATTTATTTGTATAGTTTCTAAAGTTCCTGCTATTATTGAGTTTTACTTTCACTCCACTGTGGTCAAAGAAGATACTTAATATGATTTTAGTATTCTTACATTTTTAAAGATTTCTTTTGTGGCTGAGCATATGAAGTGTCTTGGAGAATATCTGTGTTATTAGATAGAATATTCTATTTATGTGTCTTAGGTCCATTTGGTCTGCAGTTTTGTTCAACCTGTTTTCCTTAATTGATTTTTCTATTTGGACCATCCATCCACTGTTGAAAATAAAGTATTGGATTCTTCTATCGTTGTATTGCAGTTCATTTCACCTGTTACTATTTGCTTTTGTATTGAAGTGATCTGCTGTAAAGTGAATATATATTTGAAATTGTTACATTTGCTTGATGAATTCACCCCTCTTTCATGACACGAGTTTGTCTTTGTGACTTAAAGTCTTTTCTGTCTGATGTATGTGTAGACACCCCTTACACACGTATCCTAAATATAAAACTGTATTTTCTCCCTCCTTTCACGTTCAGGCTGCGTCCTTTAATGCTAAAAGTGAGTCTCTTGTAGCCATTGAATTGTTAGCTCTCGGTTTTTCCTTTATGGATTCAGCTACTCTGTTCTTTTCTCAGAGTTACTAGTAATACATGAAGGCATGCTACTGGCATTTTGTTTTTTACTTCCAGACTGCTTTGTAGTTCGTTCACTGCTTTCTTCTAATCTTGCTGTCTTTCTTTGTGATTTGTTGTGAAGGGGTATGCGTTAATTCCTTTTTCTTTTTCATTTGTGTGTTTACTAGAGGGTTTCATGTTTGTTTTTGAGACAGGGTGTCCCTGTGTACTGCAGGCTGGCCTTGAACTCAGTTATGTAGCCCAGGCTGGCTTAGAACTCAGAGTAATCCTTCTGCGTCAGCCTCCCAAGTGCTGGTATTATTGGCATACATCACCATGCCTAGCAAACTACTGCATTTCGCAACACAACTCTTCATGGTGAGACGCAACAAATAGAGTACCAAAGTAAGAATCAGATTCAGGGTTTGTAGGCTCTTACTGGAATGCAGTTTTATCATTTTTTGTTATCATCTTCCGAG
The DNA here is from genome assembly GCF_000276665.1 of Chinchilla lanigera. NCBI lineage: Eukaryota > Metazoa > Chordata > Mammalia > Rodentia > Chinchillidae > Chinchilla > Chinchilla lanigera. The sequence continues at coordinate 647,737 of NW_004955491.1, forward strand.
TGACAATGTCACTTGTAGAAATTAATCTTTGTGATTCTTCGTCTTTTCCTGTGTCTTCTTTCTTTTTTTTTTTTTTTTTTTTTTTTTTTTTCCTCTTAGAGACTAATATTTGTATTTTATTAATTTTCTTTAAAGATTACCAGTTTTTATTTTGTCTTTTTGAGACAGGGTCTCGCTATGCAGTTCAGGCTGGCCTTGAGCTCACTTTGTAGCCCAGACTGGTCTCATACTCACAACAGTCCTTCTGCCTCAGCCTCCTGAGTGCTGGGATTACAGGGGTGTGCCACCATGCCCGGGTCCTGTGTCTTTTTCAGTGACTATAGTTAGTTCTTGGCTTCACCACTGTGGTTTCCCACTGCCATTTGACCTTTTTGTTAGTATGTAGTTTCCTATGCTTTGGAACCATTTTTCCCCTACTTTTGTGACTTAACTTCCTTTCCCTTCCCTTTCCTTCCCTTCCCTTCTATTCCCCTCCCTTCCCTTCCCTTCCTTCCCCTTCTCTTCCCTCTCCTCTCCTCACCTCCCCTCCTCTCCCCTCTCCTCTCCTTCCCCTCCCTTCCCCTTTCCTTTCCTTTTCTTTACTTGTCTTTTTTTCTTTCTTTTTTTGAAATTTAACTATTTCAAATAATGATCTATTTCTATAGCATTTCACGCCGTGTTAAAATACATATGGACTTTGAGTAAAAAGGGAAATACAAGTAATAGTCATTACTATCATTGTTACCTTAGTTTAATTTTACCTAATGTATAGAATACCTCCAGAGACCGAAGAGACTTGGTGTACTTTTCTAAAAATAACAGTTCAAATGTCAGAAAGCACACGTGTGAAATGCAGCGGTAGAAGCATATCCCATGAAGTGCTTTGGACACTGTGACAGCTGCAATTTATCAACATAAATGACCGTGCTTAGCTGCAAAGTTTTTGTCACAGGGAGAGAGAACACTTCCTAAATTGCCTGCTGCCTTCTTTAATAATCATCTTAGTTTTTACAATCTGGACATCCCAGAACAAAGAAGATACCTGGATGCACACAGAGACAGAAAAATCCAGATTTTGTGCATACCACTGGGAGCATCCACGGACTGCTTTATTTGTCTTTAGATTAGAGTCTTCTCCCTTCGGTCTGGATGTGGCAGTAGATTATGTAGGTAAGGAAATGGGAGCAGGAGAGTCAGGAGCAGAGGGTAATGCGTCAGCCTGTCTACTGGCTCACTTTGAATCAAACTCCTCACAGAATTTGCTGTCTTCTGGGTGGCTTCCAACAGCATTCGGTGAGGAAAGAGAATACTTTTTTACCTCTAGCATCCCAGCAGTAAACTGATTTTATAATGTGTGTGTTCAGCATGTGTCCCTAAGGCCATTATCCTCTGGTAAACAGTATGGCTAAATGCCTTTATACTACTTTATGTACTGTTAGCACTATTTTTTCCTCATTTTTCTTAAAAAAAGTGTATCAATCTGCATTTCAGAGATTTTGAGGTATACTACCAATACAAAGTTTCAAACATTCATAAATATCAAATCTGAGGGGATACAGTTGAATTCTAGCAGACTTTTCTAACAGAGAAGTGGAAACCTGGCCCCAGATCTCTTGAACCCCAGGTCCCGCTAACCCCGCAGTCCGTGCTTTCTCTACTTCTACAAAGCCCACACTTCCCTTAAAGAAAGTACCTAGTCCTCTTTTAGGAAGTCTGTTTTAGGATTGGTATTTGTAATGCCAAGTTCCTACGTTGTTCAGTCATCATAAAATGGACTCATTAGAAATCAGTAATCTGTATATTTGCTAAATTCCTCATCCTTTCAGTTTGTGCTGCTATCCACAGAAGCCTGCAGAGAGAGGCCAAAGTTTCCTGTAGGCTCTCTCTGTGAGTACTTCCACATTTGTTATCTGCCAAAAACTGTGCTGCAATCCCTCACTTTGGTATAAATGACATCTGTGCCATACCAAACAGTAGGTAAACGATTCCCAGAAGTGTGTTACATGGAGAATTAAGTTTGCAAATAGAACCACACTTCCTAAACACTGACCTTAAAACAGGGAGACTATTCTGGATTTTGTAGGTTGGCTCAACAGAATCAGAATGGCCCTCAGAAGCAGAGAGACAGAGCCAGAAGGGATCAAAGTGATGCAGTGTGAGAAGTGGTTGGTGGAACATTGCTTTTTTTTCTTTTTTTTTTTTGTACCAGGAATTGAACTCAAAACCTTGCACTTGCCAGGCAGGCACTGTGCCACTGAGCTATATCCCTGGCCCATACTGCTGGTTTTGTAGACAGAAGATGAGAGGAAAAAGCCCGGGAGTTGGAGTGGTGTCTTGAGGATGGAAAGTGCTAGGAGACAGACTTCCCTAAGAATACAGATGTGCAGACACCTTGGCTTGGCACAGTGGGACACATTTCAATCTCTGTGGAATTGTTTGGAAGCTCCTCAAAAATTTCAGTATAGAAATTTCATGCAACATGAGAACATAATATTAAGTGAAATAAGTCAGACACTAAGCTTATATATCACATGGTTTCTCTTATATGCAAAACTGAAAGTGAATGCATGGGAGCAAAGTGGAAGATGGGTAAAAAGGAAGTAGAGAAAGGTTCAGATGGTTCTCCAAATTACTTGTTTCATTTTGTTTCAAAATTTGTTTCACTTATACTACTAGTGTTTTTAGTTCACTGAAAAGCTAATATCTGTTTTTACTCTGTAAGAGAGAATTTTTTTTTGTCTATGTCTTATACTCTGACTGACTACTCTGAAGATGATACAGTGTATTAACATTCTATATTCTCATATTTTTGTTATGAAATTTTGTCAAAAATTTAAAAATTTAAAAATTAAGGCAAGCTTATAAGGTAGGGGTTATTAAGAACTTGTATATTTTTTCTGAGGAATAAAAGTATTCTATCAAAAAGGCCAAAACAGAGGTAAAGAAAAGAAAAAGAAATTCAAGCATTTTGACAGATCCCCAGAAAATTGTATACGGAAATTCCACATGACCCACCATTTCTATTCCTAGGAATAAAGAGGGCTGAAGACAGGGAAACATGCAAAACCAGGTACACAAATATTTATAGAGGCGTATTCATAAAAGTGAAAACAACCCAAAGGTCCATGACATTTGTATACTGATAATTCAATAAACAAAGCATGGCACACCTATACCACAGAACGCTAGACAGCCACCATAAGGAATGGGGCGCTGCTGTATGGTGGGAGATGAATGAACCTTGAAAATGTTATGCTAAGTGACAAAAGTGAGCACAGAGTCCATGTATGCCATTAATAAGAGGCACTCAGAATAGGCAAATGCACAGAATCAGAAAGGATTAGTGATCAACAGGGGAAGGAGGGAGTGTGGAACTGGGACTGACTTCTGAAAGATTCAAGACTCAGTTTTGCAGTGAGAAAAACATTCTGGAATTAGATGGTGCAATGGTTGTGTAGCATGGTGAATGCACTACCAACTACGGAATTATATGCTTTATAGTAATGAATTTTATGTAATGCAGATTATCAGTAGAAATAACAGAACCACTTCACATCGTGCACTTGTACCTTACAAGTAGGGGTCTAGAAGATTTGCTTCAGATTTATGACTTATTTCAGTGTAAAGAAAGTTGAAGATTATTTAAGTTGGTTAAAGAGAATTCAAGTATAAACATAACATTAATGGGCTGGGGATATAGCTCAGTGGCACAGGCATCTGTCTACCAAGCACAAGGTCCTGAGTTCAATTCCTGGTACCAAAACCCAAAAAAAACATAAATTAAACTGTCTTTAAATTCAATAAAAGGGTTTACTTTGCTGTATTAGAAAATGTTCATAGATAATTCTATTAGTAATATTTTAATCCTCTAATTTATAATAAGCAAGATTATTAAATAATAATCTATCATTTCAATTTTATATTTACTAAAAATAATGTAGAGATTAAGGCCCTCTGCTTCTCTATCAAAGTATTTAAAAGATCAAACAATACACACTGTCATAAGCCTATGCCAGTGTATGACATTGTGCTACTTAGGCCCAAGTTTCTATGAAAATAAAATCTGATCAATATATTTATCATTTTAATTTTTTAATCAAAGAGGATTCATGTTTCTGTTTCCTAAAGGGATATTTAACTTCTTTATCAGGTCATTCTCAAGTTCTGTACCTTTAAAGTAAGAGCTACTCTTTACCTCTTAACTGAAGGCAAGTGAAATATATGCAGTAGGGAACAGAAGGAAGCAGAGCCAGCTGAGTACAAAGCCCCAAGCCTTCACTCCTTTCCCTCAGAAATATGAAGATCAAAATGCTATCCTGGGGTACATTTTCACATTTTTGAAAGGGAAGCAAGGATATGCAGGTGATATGACCTCATTTCTTTGCTGCTTATATTTGTATCAAAATGTCAGAAATGTAAATTGGGCCAGTTTTTAAAATCACAAATACTGTAATGAATGTATATTTTGGTTAATGTTTTAGATAGTGTTTGTGCATGTTACCGGTTCTGTGTGAACTGATGGTTTTCTACAAACACTGTATCAGTCACATGGATGGAATGACCAATACCGTCACTAGTCCTAAGGAGTCATTTCCAAATCAGTCAGAATACATGGCAGCCTCAACCTGTGCGAGCTCTTAATTGCATTTATCCGAAAGTATCTCCCCATCTGGCTCTCCCTTGTGAGTATCACACTGTCTTATACGCAGTAGATGCAGAAACAACCATAACTAGTTTTCCCAGATAGAGTGTAACTAAGTACCTTGCCGACAGAAATTATGTTACATGTTTCTAGAATATCTTACCATCTTTGGTTTGGTGTTGAACACATACAAGCTCAGCTTTTCCACAGCTTGAATAGAATACCTGATACCCAACACCTATGGAAGATGAGGTTTAATTTGGCTTATGGCTTCAGGGGACTCAGTCTGCGGTTGGCTAGACTCTTCCCCACCGCATGCATATAAGCAAGCACACACACATGCACAATGTGTGTTGTACATGACAGAGGAAGGCTAAGGAAGATATACCTGCTCATGGGGAGTTTTATATTTACCTGCTATATAATCACAATTTTTGTACAGCACCCACAGAAAATTTTCAGAAAAGATGGACCATTAAACAGAATTACAGTTTCTTGTGCTGAAAAAGTATTCAAGCAAAACTGAGCCTGTAGAGAAGGCTAACTATACAGCTGGGAATTTTCTCTCTCCTCGATTCTCTCCTGCAGGTCAGAACTGTATGTCATTGGATTTCAAAAGGAAATTTTAAACAAGGAATTTTTTTTTGAACACTGGCTACACTACAGAATCTTACAAAAAAGATGAAGTCTCTGATAACATGTAAAAGTCCTTCACTGGGAATAAAATACACTACCAAGAGCACTCTACATTTGGAATGAATTGTCCAAAACAGCATTTTAATTAAGATCTCTTTTTTTTTTTTTTTTCCTGCTAACCACTGTAGGAGGTAAGGTAATTGTGGCAGGGAAAGTGTAAGGGATTTAATACCGATTGGTAGATAGTAGGAGAACTGTGGCTAGAACTTGGGGCCCCTGATGAGATCAACCAACCTAATATTTATTAATAAGCCTCTATTACTTATAAAGTACTATATTAAATCTTTGTTCCTGAGGTGCTTATAGAAGAAGAGAAAGACAATATACAAAGATGTGGTGAGTTAAACGGCCATTCAGGGGTAGAATTTCAGAGTAAATGATATTTTCACAAAAGATAAAAAACCCCAGGAGATTACTATCTTTTGGTACTAGAATATTTCCTAGAGAGTATATTTATTTCTCATTCTAAGTTCTTTTTTCTTCGATATTTAATATGGGGAATAGAAGATAAAAGTGTATTGACTGTCTTGCCCATACCTCTGTATTTGAACATTTCAGATACTGGAAGACATCTGCTGTTCCTACGCTAGAGTTAAGTTCTCTTCCTTTATTCCAGGCTTCTCCTTATCCGTTTATTCTGGACCTTCCTACTTCAAAGTGTGGTCTGTGACCCAGCTGTATCAGCATCTGTGCATCCTCTTTAGTAAGGCAGGATCCCAAATCCCACCCAGCTACACAACCCCAATTTATATTTAACAAGATACATTAACTCGTGAAGTACTCCTCTGGGCCATTCTTTGAAAACTTAAGCACTCCATTTTTAGCACCCTTGATGTACTGCTTACTTTCTACCTCCTTTCTTTTCTTCTTTCTTTCTTTTTTTTTTGGTCTTTTTGAGACAGGGTCTCACTATGTAGTTCAGGCTGGGCTTGAGCTTACTTTGTAGCCCAGGCTGGC
>NW_004955491.1:654270-673580 GCF_000276665.1 Chinchilla lanigera
CTTCCTCCTTTCCTTTCCTTTCCTTTCCTTTCCTTTCCTTTCCTTTCCTTTCCTTTCCTTTCCTTTCCTTTCCTTTCCTTTCCTTTCCTTTCCTTTCTACAACCCTGCCTTCAATAGCAAAATAAGAAAAAATTTCTCCCTACTCCCCACCTTCTCTGACTGATACCCCTTTTAACTACTAGATTATCTGACTCTTGAGTCTTTGATTACCATAGTCTTGGAATGAACCCTATGCCTTGCTCTCTTTATGTTTATATTCAATAAGTTGCTTTTTAAAACTCTGAATTTGACCTCCTTGCCAATGTAATTTTGATATAGAACCTCCAAATGATACAAGGGAAATGTTATAACTCCCAACCAGCTAGATGTCTGATACCCTGAGTTTGTGTTCCCCAAAATCAAAGAATGAATTCTAAGGAACAGTGGAAATTAAGAGTAGGAAATATTTATTGAGGGAAAGATAGCTTCTGCCTAAGAGAGACAGGAAGGGACCTGGAAAGTGAGTTTCTGTGGACTCCACTTACAGGGGAGACTTTTTAGAGCAAAATCAAATGTGGGTGCATATCACAAGGTGAGTGTGAGGTGGGATAAAATTATGATCAACCAATAAGATTACAAGTATAGTTGCCTGGGTAATAATGACCCAATGGGGAAGTAGGTCATGTCACAAGGTGGGTATAAGGTGGGACAAAAGTATGATCAACCAATAAGATTACAAGTATAGTTGCTTAGGTAATATTGATCCAGTGGGGAAATAAGTCACATAGCAAGTATACATGGAAAAAACAAGAACCTTTCCTGGAAGGGATGGCTCAAGGAGGCCCTGGTCCCCCACCTAAGGGACTGATGCCTGTTTAGAATATCAGTCATTATCGTTCATCCCTTCAGGAAGTAAGTAGGTGTAGTCACTTCACAGTTGTACTGTGTTCTCACCTTCTGCACTGATTCCTTACAAGGCCTCGCCCTGTCTGACTGCCTATAATACTTCTACCTAACCCAGCCATCTATAATTGTCTGAACACATAAAGGGTACTTGTGCACAGTCCCAGATATACAGAGTTCATTTCAGTGAGGTTGGATCCACTTTTCAATTTTTTACTAGTTCAAGACTGCAGTATACAATGACACTCTTCATGCGGAGTTGCTACATGGGCAGAACGCACCTCCATTCCTTTTTCTATCCCCTGCCCCCTACTCCCTCCCTCTCTTGGTCCATCTCCCTGTTTGTTATTATCTACCTTTCATTTTGCTCTTTATTTATATTTTACGTTTCTCAAATAAGAGAAACCTTGTGCTATTTAAGTTTGTGTGTCTGCTTTATTGCACTTCATGCTATGGATCTGCTTCTGAAACTTCCACGCTCCCTACTTTGGTTGGAAAAGGAGTTCTCGTAGCAGCATTTGGTGTCTGACAGTGTTTGCGCCCCTGCTATTGTCATGCATCTGGTTCGAGGTCATCCACACATCTGTATTCCTGCTTGGCTGGCTGACTATATTGTTGGGTCAGGGGGCACCCATGGTAGGGAAAATATAGGATGAAGGCCTCATTGAGCTTTATGAAAAATTAAGAGATAGCTCTGACCTCTGCAGCCAGACTCCAGTAATTAGAAGGACAGAGGCAGCTAGACCCTGGGGAATTAGAAAAAGAATCACGAACTTCCCCTTCACTTAGCCCTTTAGCCTAAGTTAGCTGTCCATAAGGCTCCCTGCTTGTAATCTTACCCTCCATCAAAGGACACAGAAAGGTCCCACAGGGAAGAAATCCAAGGTTAGGATGAAAGACAAGCCAGGGAACCAATCAGATTCCAGGAGCGTAGGCGGGACAAGGATCTCCATAAAAGGTACTGCAGGCAAAAACATGCCCGAGAGTTACTCACTTTTGAACATTCCCTACTCCCTACAATTACTAACTTTGAATGATCCCTACTCCTTCCAGAGTAGCTGTCTGCCATGCCTATTTTTTCTTTCTCCTTTCTCCACCTTCAATTGAATTGTCTTCCTTTATTTTAAACTGCTTCTTTAGTTCTTTATCGACCCTGGGTTTAGCATCGCTGGGAGCTGCGCGTTCCTGCAGAGCAGCGGCACGGTGGGTGGTGTCCACCCCTGGACATACAGTGTGGCACAGCGTGGCATGGTGAAAAACCCTCCCCAGACGATACACATTGACCTACACCTGGCCAGTGTACCGAGCGCCGCCCGGGGCACTGTCCCAGCCATGCAAACCAATTCGGCCTATCTGCAGACACATCCCAAGTACACACACATGGAATCCATGAAATGAAACAGCCTGCGGAAGCCTTTGAGGCTCAGTCAGCTGCACCCTGGAATGCGGAGCCCCTCCACAGGCTTCTCAGAAATGAAGAGAAGGAGGAAGCGGTCCATTGAAGCCAACCACCACGTGTCATAAAAACGCTTATGACACCGAGCAACCAGAAAACAAAGCCAACACAAATCTCCCTCTTCATTTCAATGACTTTCTGAAGGAATTTCCTACCGTTGCGTTTGAGGGATGAGGTATTTTGCAGTTTACTGGGTACCACGGTCCACTCACCTCTAGGGATTCTCAGCAGTCTGCTCACCGGGGATTGGATGTTGTACCAGCCCGCAGGTCTGCCTCTTACGCAGAAAAATGAAGAGCACAGAGGAAAAGAACCACAGTGAAATGGGGGTGCGCTGAAAGGTTAATGTGCTCTTCAGCCTACTGCAGATAGATCACCGAGCAGCCGCACCATCTGTTTATCTGGTGCGTGCAGAAAGAACTGTCACACTTCACCTTTGGAAATGGACCATTACTCCTGGTGACAGATTATGAATTGTGGACTATGGCCGACACCTGGCCAGACACAGAAGAGTTCATAAATCAGACGCAAAACAAATACACGACTAAAATCCTTGAGTTCTTCAAGGGTTTGGAAGAGGACATATGAGGTGCGACTCAGTTAACCCGTAAAAATGTACGTGCTGATTTTCAAAATGCCATTGTTAAGGAGCTACAGGAAAGAATGTTCCACTTCTTCCATTAGCTGAAGGGTTTTGCTCCCCCACGAATGGACTGGTAATCAAGTGGAGAGTTAGCATAGGGAATGCTTGGGATAAAGATTTTTGAATTTGACAGCAAATTGCTTTGAACCTTCTAAAGGAAGAGAGAAGTGATCAATTCTCTTGACAAAGAGAAAGGATAGTCGATTTCCCAGCATTACTGTTGGCTTACTGTACAAGTCATCTGAAAACAGGCCTGCAACTTTATAGATGTGTAAAACAGCCACAAATTGCTAGATAATAGTACACAAATTGTTAAATGGATGAGGATAGATGAAAATAAGGGCTTAGGAGTGTGTGCAAATAGCTAGAGAAATGTCAACTAAAATAAAATGCTGATATAGAAATGCCCTTGAGGAACAGTCATTGAAACCCCATGTAAGAAGATGGGCTCCAATTTTTTTGTGTGTGATGTAGGAACGAAACTCACAAGTTATTTTTAAAGTGTTACCTAAAAATTGTATCCAGTGTATCTCCAGGGCCAGCCAATGTTGGCAATCCTGGAGAAAGGTACTGGCAATGCAGAAAAGATAGTGGTGTATTTACAGTTATTCCTGAGTTGATTATAGGCTTATTACCAAGGAGTTGATGGCAATTGTTTAGTTTTTTTCATACCCAGACTTTAGTGGCTTGGGATAAATCTTTACCCCAGCTGTGCCCTACACGAACTCCCCACTGGATGAGTGACACTTCCTCAGGAAAGCACCAAATGATTGATGCATTTTTGAGAGAAATAAGGCAAGGAAGATATATAGATCATTACTATAATGACACCAGCATAATTTTTAGATATTATTTTAAAAATCATTATTTAGGTATGTTTTGATTTTGTTTCATTTTTTGTTTCTTTTTGTTTTTTTTTCTGGTACCGGGAATCGAACTCATGACCTTGCACTTGCCAGGCAGGTGCTGTGCCGCTGAGCTAAATCCCCAGCCCCTTAGGTATGTTTTGAATATAGCACAGAAAGTAGAGTTAACTTTTATAACAACAGAAGGTATGTTAAGTTTTTTACTCTGATAAAATACCATCTATAATAATATATTTTGCTTATCTAATGGCTACCTCAAGGCTTTTTTTATTTTTAAAACTTTTATTTTGAATAAAGAAAAAAAATCCATAAAAACAGTACAGAATTTCAAAATAAGATGATAGGAAATTAACAATGGTTATTATATTGCATATTGTTCATAGTATTTTCTCAGGTTACTAGATACAGGCAAGCAAAATTTATTAAACAATGTAAGCATGAACTGTTCCTTTCAATGAACTAATAGAAATTAGCAGTACAATTATCTTAACTCTCTTGTATGTGTATACACGTATCTTTTTCCCCCTTCTTCTTTTCTCTTTTCCCCCATGCTTTTTGGATTCTGATAATCCTAGATCACTTTAAGTATGCAATATGTACTGTATTTTTTCTAGTTTATTATGACCGTCACTGGCATCCGTGCTCAGGTCATGTTAGTTTCTTTCTGTGGAACCAACTGTACAACTCTTCCAGTCTTTCAGTGCATTTGCGACTCTGACAAGCATTTTTCCGCAAGTGTGGGGGGGCACACACCGAGTCCCACATGCTGGGCCACCTGCATACTTCATTCCCAGGGCTGCCTCTGTCCCTGACACCGAAGCACAGTTCAACCGTCAGGAAAACAGGCTCATTAACAAGCATCGGCTGGGCGTGGTGGCACCTGCCTGTAATCCCAGCACTCAGGAGGCTGAGACAGGAGGATCCTTGCGAGTTCAAGACCAGCCTGGGCTACCAAGTGAGCTCAAGGCCAACCTGAACTGCATAGTGAGAACTTGTCTCCAAAAGACAAAGAAGCTTTTAGGGATTAAGCCATTACATCTTTCCCCTTATACTCAGTGTAGAGGTTCATAAGCTGGAAACACAAACTTTCTATGTGGTTTGTGATCACCCTACACACCTGCCTCCAGATCCAGACCTACGCACACCTCTGTCCTAACCCCCCATGAGGCATGTCTCTGCTGCTGTGGGGCTGTGTCCGGCAAAAAACTCTCAGCAAATGAGGCTTTTCTGGATGTTTTTCTAGCCAGCTAAACTATCATGTGTATGTCTTGGCTGTTAAAGGTGCTCTGCTATCTGAATGTTACAAAATGGTATATAGTTTCTCTATGTGAAGATAGTTTCTCCACTCTTTGATAACTTTCCCACTGGTATCTAGGTCTTACCATGTTAGCAGCAATAACTACTCCAGTATAAAAGAAACCAAAACTTTAATAGCATGGGTCAACTTTAGGGTACCTATGGTGTGTATGTGAAGTGAATAACATTAATATGTTTTACGTCTCATCATACCTAGTGTGAGTTTAAGGCATTTGAAAATAAATTCTAGATATCATATTTAGTCGATGAGAAAAGCAATGTTAAGCCTGTCTTGCTTTTTCATCTTGCTATTACCTCACTGTTTTCTTCTAACATTTTTCCAGAGAAAATGACTACTAGACAGGCATCTTAGAAAACCAGTGATCCAGTAATTGATCATCAGTGAACTGTCAGGCTATCTGTGAGGTAGACAAAAGCATTTTTTATCCTAAAAAATCAATTTCTATCCTTCTAAAATAATTATATTGTAAGGGTTATTATGAAAATGCATCTTTAAACACATAACAGTTAGTGACTGAGTTAGTTATTTTATACATAAGGCATCACGGTAAGTCCTATAAAGAAAAAAAAGCTTCAAAATATATGAAATGTAAAAGGTGAGAGACACCAAATTCATAGGAATCTTCACTACACCCAATAAATAAGAGTACAACATAAATACATAAAAATGTTCAAAGTATATTTGTCTAATGAATTATAGAAAAAATAATTGCTACAAAACTCACTGTTGGCATTGTGTAGAAAAGCTCATGTAGAAAGCTGGGTAAAATCTGCATTTCATTTTTCTAATCCTTTTTTCTTTTTTTCGTTCTAGGAATTGAACTCATGACCCTGTCCTTGCCAGGCAGGTGCTGAGCCGTTGAGCTGTATCTCTGGCCCTAAAAATTGCATTTTAAATGGATGGGTAGCTTTTGATGAAGAAGTAAAAAGGAAATACTTTGACACAAAGTTTCCATCTGTTAATTCTTCCAAGTCCTCAAAAAGTGGAATAGAAACACGGACAAAATGCTCTTTAATTTTTTTTAAAATGTGAGGTAACACAACATTAACGTCAAAACCCAGGAAATCGAATTATTTAAGATAACATTAAGAAACCCAAAGTAATTAGTGGTAAATCTGACTGAAGATATAGAGGAACTGTAAACTAAAGGTTCTAAAACAATTTGTCCTAGGCAGATGGAAAGAGAATTTGTAGCTGGGTATGGTGGCAAATGCTTATTATGCTCTAGGAAGCTGAGGCAGGAGAATTACAAATTAGAGCCCAGCCCCAGCAATGCAGCAGCTGAGACTGCTTCAATATGCTAAATCAAAAAGGGGCCGGGGCTGTAGGTCAGTATAAAGGCCTTGGGTTCAATCTTCAGTAGGACTGGGAGGAAGGGAGAGAGGCAGGCGGGGAGAAAGACAGAAACAGAGAGAAAGAGAAGTGGGCAGGCAGAGAGACACACACACACACTCAGATATTGTGTTTGTGGGACACAATATTCAACACTGTTAAAGATCTTCACAACTGGATTTCAAAACTTATAAGGCTATGGTATCTATTGTGTGTGTTATGTAGGGCAGTGGCTTACACTGGAAAGTTCAGAAACAGACACACATGTATGTGGATGACAGCAACAAAGGCTGTTGGAACCCTAAGTAGCCATATGCAAAAAAACTCATGTCTGAGCCTTTAGTTTGTCATTTATAACAATCAAGATACATCACATATCAAAGCGTAAGAGCAAGGCCTGTAAAACTTCTAGAAGAAAACAGAAGATATTTTACAAATTTTAGATTGGACAAAGATTTTTATACGTAAGCCAAAGAACATGAATTATAAAATAAAACAAGTCAAGGTGAATTTCATTGAAATTCAAAACTGGTGCTCTTTAAAAGTGGCAATGAAGGAAATGAAAAGTTAGCCACCATAAGAAACATTTAAAAATCAAACACACACACACACACAGACTTGTACACAGAATGTATAAAGAGTAATTTGTAGGCTATATATATAGTAAGACCAACAATCCAATAAAAATTTAGGCAAAAGATTTCAACTCTGGGGTTCTGTCTTGTACATTTCCGATTATTTTTTGGCTTCACTCTGATCCAAGAGATGTTAAAATGATCCCACGTAGTGACTCTAAAAATTTCTGCAGACATTAGAAATGGTCCCATCGAGGTGGAATTGCCCCAGATAGGAACTCTGATTTAACACTTAACCAACAGAATACCCAGAAGACAAACCTATACAGAAATAATAATCAACTAAAAATATAGAAAACAATAATTTGGCTAAAATATATACTATGCAAATATTAGTAATATAGAAATGTGACATCATAAAATTTACTACTTCTGAGAAAAATGTCATTGGGATTTTGATAGGGACTGCACTGAATCTGTAGACTCCTTTGGATAGGGTGGATACTTTAACAATATCAGTTCTCCCTATCCATGAACATGGGTATCTTTCCATTTGTTTTTGTTGTCTTCAAGTTTTTTAAACAATCTTTTTTTAAAAGTTTTTTATTTAAAGGAGAGCAGTACATGAGACACAACCAAAAAAAAAAAAAAAAAAAAAAAAAAAAAAACAGTAGCAGCGCACCAGTATCATGAACATAAACAAATCAAAGCAAGAACATTCAAAGTGATACAGGGTCTCAAGACAAATTAATACAAATCAACAGTGGTTGTTACATTGCATATCGCTATCCTCAACTACATTGCTCAGATTATCAGATGTAAGAATGAAAGATTGCTCAAACCATTAAAGAGAATAAGAAAATAATTCTTCAATAAAACATTAGAGATAACACAGAGTTTCACTAGACAAGATGGTAGGAGTTCACCATTGTAATTCCACTGTATATTATTACCTTCAAATCAGTTGCTCACACCACCACACACAAGCATGCAAAGTCGATCAGAACATAAAAAATTGTGAGCGTTAACTGTTCATTTAATACACCATCAGACAACAGCAATACAGTCATCGCAGCTATTCATAGATATATTTATGTTTTGCCTTCCTTCTTTCTTTTTTCTTGTTTCCCTCATCCCAGTCGCTCCTTCCCTTGAGCAGTTTCTTTCCCTTTCTTATCATCTATTGAAACAATCTCTTAGATTTTTCAGTACACAGATGTTTTGCCTCCTGGGTTAAATTTATTTCTAAGTGAGTATTTTATTTATTTCTGTCGCTACTCTAAAGGGGGTGAGTTTCTTGATTTCTTTTTTGGAAAGTGCATTGTTAGTGTGCAGAAATGATACTAGGTTTCATATTTGATTCTGAATACTTCCATTTTACTGAATTTGTTCTAACAGGTTTTGGTGGATTCTATAGCTTCCTATATATACAATAATGTGCCCTGCAAACAAAAACAATTTCATTTCTTCTTTTTTGATTTAAATGTGATTTCTTTCTTTCCTTTGTCTTACTGTTGTGGCTTGACCTTCAGGTGCTATGTTAAATAGAAGTGGTTAGAATTGCCATGTGTGTGTGTGAGTGTGTGTGTGTGTGTGATCACAGAGAAAAGGATTTCATCTTTTTGCCAATGAGCATGATGTTAGCTGTGCGCTTGTCATGCATGGTCTTCACCGTGCTAAGGTATGTTCCTTTTACACCTAATTATAGGAGAGATTTTTCTTTTTCAATCATGAAAGGATGCTGAATTTTGTATAAATTCTTTTTCACATATATGAAGGTGATTATGTGGTTTTTTTTTTCCTTTATCCTGTTATGTAATAGATCACATTTATTGATTTGTCAATGTTATACCATCCATCCCCCTTCTTCAGGAAAAACCCTATTTCATCATGGTAAGTGAAACTGTTAATGTGTTTTTGAATTCAGTTTTCTATGGGGCTGGGGATTTAGCTCAGCGGCACAGTGCCTGCCTGGCAAGCGCAAGGTCGTGAGTTTGATTCCTGATACCGGGTAAAAAACAAACAAACAAACAAAAAAACAATAAAACTGCACAAAATGAATTCAGTTTTCTAGATCTGTTGAGGATTTTTGCATCCATATTTATCATAGATATTGGCTTATAATTTTCTTTCTTGGAGTGATCTTATCTGGCTTTGGTATCAATGCATAAAATGTTTTGTCTCTTTAAATTAAAAAAAAGACAAAAATAAAGAATTGCTAAGTGCATGGCTAGAGGTCTATGCAGTTCAGTGGTGGACTGTCTCCCTACTGTGTGCAAGGTCTCATGTCTGATCTTCAGCATGGAAAGAAAAAAAAAGCAAAAAATCCCAAACTAACTGTGAACAATAGAAAAACAGCAATGTGGCTAATTATTTTAACCTGTCTCTGGGAGTGAGATGCTGAGCACAGTTTTCTTTTTAAGAGTATATTCTGACATTTCTAAGTGAAGGAAATTAAGAATTGCTCTTAGTATGTGCGGTGATACGTATCTCCAAACATGATGCTGTGCATGTTAAATAGATATGATTATGTCAAGTTTACTCCAAGGGTAAAAAATGTGGGTGAGAATATTTGTCTACATTTGCGAATTTAAAAATTTTCTCAAAAGAATTCAAAGTTTTTGTGAGTTCTGTGAGGTAACCAAGCACATGTGTACCATGTCAGACAAAAAAAGTGCAATGAAATTTCAAATACATAAAGTTCAATAACCCAAAGAGCAAAGAGTTTGTTCACAGAAGTAAGAAGATGAATAATTCAATAGAGTAAGAGGCAAACAGATCTGGCATTTCAAAAAAAATTTACTAAGCCTCTGAGTATAAAAAGATGTTCTAGCCAGGTGTGGTGGCGCACAGCTGTAATCCCAGCATTCGGGAGGCTGAGGCAGGAGGATCATTGTAAGCTTAAGGCCAGCCTGAATGGCATAGTGAGACCCTGTCTCAAGAAGACAAAAGAAAAAAAAGATGTTCTACTTCCAGAATGATTGAACATTTATATAATAATTTCATTAATAATTATATTCTAGAGACAATATTCCCCATTAGAATGGCAAAGAAGATTCACTTAAAATAAATAAATAAGAAGTTGGGCGTGGTAGACCATGTCTATAATCCCAGCTAATCAAGAGGCTGAGGCAAAAAAAAAGAGGCTTAGGCAGGTAGATTGCAAGTTCAAGGCCAGCCTGGGCAACTTAGTGAGATTCTACTTCAAAATAAAAAATTAAGAAATAAAGGGCTGGGATATTGCTCAGCAGCAGAATGCCTCTGGGTTCAATTCTCACTGTTGCAACCAACTAACCAACTGACCAAACAAAAACTATCTGTGATTAAGTCTCTCTCTCTGAGGATCCAGCCATCCTACTTCTAAATATGGAGACCTCTTGACTATTCATATAAATACACGTGCAAGGATTCTGCTGCAATATCTTAAAAATAATTTAAAAATACCCATAATACATATATATCTTACTTTGCAACTATTAAATAAAAAATGGTAATGCTCTATAACATAATTCTATATATTAAATGAATTAGAGTCACATTTATAAATAATGTAATGAATTTAATAAAGTGAAAAATAAGTCTCTAAGTGGAAACTGCAATTTTAGAAGGGTATGTTCGCTATTATCATATTTTGGCTGAAAACACATACAAAGATACAGAAAAAGTTCTGAAATGATAAATACCAAAATTTTAATAGTGACTTGATCCATGACAGATGATAAGACTTTCATTTTTTAGCTTTTATGTATATACACTGTTTTGTTACTTTCTTTTTAATCTCTCGTGTATGTATAGTTTTATTACTTTGACAATATTAAAAATTTATCCTGTTTTATAAAAGTTATATTTATTTTAAAATTTATTTTTCAAGAATCTCAAAATCAAGAGTTGACTTGGATTTCATTTTATTTATTTATTTATTTTTGAGACAGGATCTTGCTATGCAGTTCAGGCTGAGCTTGAACTCACTGTGTAGCTAGCTAAGCCTGGCCTTGAACTTGCAGTGATTCTCCTGCCTCAGCCTCCTGAGTGCTGGAATTATAGTCATGCGCCACCATACCTCACAAGAGTTGGATTTTAAGTGGCTTTGGAATCTTAATAGAATTTCTAAAAACTTTATTTAAAGGGAGTAAGAACATAATAGGATAATAAGGATTTCTTTAAGGAAAATGATATAATATTTTATTTTGAATGAGAGACCTTGTGATAATCACTAGTGTCAATTAGAGTTTGCATAAACTATTGCCTGCCCTCCTAAGTACAACTAACTATAAAGTAACAAACAAAAAATCTGTACTTTTCCAAATAAAGACAGTACATGAGATATTTATATATATGCAAAATAGGTCATATTTTATCCAAGTTGTCATCAGTTCATCCAATTCTTGACATGAGACATAATTTTTAATGATGTGCAAAGAAATTCTGGAAGTACTCTATCTAAACTCATCTAAGCATTAATAAGTCCAAAAGTTATAATGACACGCTAAATATAACCAAAACTCAGAACAATATTTCCCCCTTTTCTATGATTAAATAGATAAGTTTAGCTCACAGTAACATAATATAGGGAGCCACGGAGAAGTGTTCATGGCATTCCTTGATAAACGGAACCACTGCCAACTTCAACAAGCTCCCAAGACATTTTAAAATGAGCAATTTAGTTGCCAGCTCCAAAATAAATGGTTTTCCTTATGCAAAGGCAGAGAGGCAAAGGCGAATGGTAGAAAGTTTACTTCTCTGTTTTCTGTGTCAAAGGCACTCAGCTGCCCTGCTGTCACCCCAAGGAATCTCCCAGAGTCCAAGGTCACAGTCCTTTCCAACATTCGTCTCCTTCAATGGCCTACCCCAGATGCTCTCTTGGTCTGTAGTTTAAGAGAATTCTATAAACAGGGTTGGAATTACTTCACTAGTTAGGGTCTGTTAACTAAGAAATGTTTTTGGTTTCCCACAAAACGTAGGAGTAATTTATACTGTACATTTACTATCCGATTGCCTTCCCATCAGGCTAAGACTTGCTGTAATAGTTGGTATTTATTTATTTTTGTCTTTTTGAGACAAGGTTTCACTACGCAGTTCAGGCTGGCCTTGAGCTCACTTTGTAGCCCAGGGTGGCCTAAAACCCACAAGGATCCTCCTGCCTCAGCCTCCTGAGTGCTGGGATTACAGGCATGTGCCACCACGCCCAGCTATATTTGATATTTAAAGATAACAATCAAACAGTAAGTATCCAGCTAAGGGGATGGTTCCTTTCAGGTGGTTTATGAAGCAATAACAACACCATTTTACATTTACAGTTTGATACTAAGAAGTAGAATATACTTATTCCACTACAAGGAGCAAGAAAATAGACCTGTTTAAAAATCTGGGCTTTTATGCAGGAAAGACTTTATTTATTCTGCATATTGATTATTATAAAAACACTATTCTGGACAGCCTGGAAAATAAGAAAAGCATCTATAGTCTTGCTGCTTTAATTTAATATATTTTCCTACATCCAACCCTTATGCATATAAATATTTTTGATACAATTCTATCACAGCATATATATTTTTATATCTGATTGGTAAATCCATTTTCCAAATAAATTGCTTGTCATAGAGAAACTTTCTTTTTCAACATGATACATCCATTTCAAGAGGGAAGGGTAGTAGGAAAATATTTGTAATCTAATCAGCTGCTTATAAGATTTAAATTTTTATAGAATATTGTGGAATCTCTAAAGAGGTATGGATCTTTTACACTTCTTTTCTGATTTTGCTCTAATTAAGTATCTCTGGTCAAATCCATGGGTTGGCACTTACAACACAATATAATATTGCTGCTAACATTCTTACATTTTCAAATATAATTTAGATTGCAAATTGTACCATTCATTTTACTTTGCAGTGGAATTGTGCCACTTGCCCCTTTTCGTTTCTAATTTTGGTTTTCCCCTCCTTCCCCTCCACCCCGCTTCCTCCTCCTCTTCCTTCTCCTGGTGGCAGAAAGAGGCTGTGAAGAGCAAGTCTGGGGCAAGTAAAAGGAAGAAAAGAAATACACCCTACTGCGCCAGAGCGGACTGCTGTGAAAGAACACGGTAGCCTCCTTTTCTGTCTCTTGAGGGTCTGTTGATTAGTGGATTGTTTTCCCCCTTTTAAGAATTATTGTTTTGACTGGTTCACAGTTTTAAAATTTATAATTTCTCCTTTGATCTTTTCTTTTTCCACCTGACTTTTTAATACTTACTATATGTGATGGTTGATCTTGATTTTTAACCTGAGTATTAAAGCACTGTTCTGGGTATAACTGTAGGAGCATTCCCAAGCTGACTGGCACATACCCCAATAGTGAGTGAGTGAGTGAGTGTGTGTGTGTGTGTGTGTGTGTGTGTGTCTGCATTGGTCATGAATGGTACCATCCAACAGGCATGTAGCCTGTATGAAACACACACAAACTCACACATGCACACACACACGAGGAGGCTGTCCTAAGCTTGCAGAGGAGTTCTGTTTGAGCAGGTGCCTTTCCCTACTGCCATCCCTGTGGATCTCAGCCTCCAGCCTCGTCAGACTTTCCACATGCACTCATGTCAGGGGCTCTGCAGGGAGCTTCCAGATCATTAGCCTCAGACCTGCACTGCAGTCTTGAGCTCTCTCATTCTGAGTCTTCCAGCTTCTTGGACCGACACCAGCTCTTTCACACGCAGACCGCTGTGGACTATCCTGCTTCCGACTCTGCAAGCCTGTCTAATCAATCCCCTTTCTTCTGGTGAACACACAGTACACTATATTATTCCACCATTAGCCTCCCCACTCCCACTGTTAGCTTCTTGAGTTCAAAACCAATTCAGAGATACAGAGCGAGGTAGTGGGGGAGCAACACCTTCCAACAGTTGTCTCCCTATGTACAAATGAGTGTGCCAACTCAAGGCACCAAACTGCTTCGACAAGAGGTAAGGACACTACGTGCGAGGAGAAAGCACCTGATTCTAGTGTAAAAATAAGAAGAGACTCCGTGAGGATGGTAGGGATAAACGAGTTGCCCGTGTCACTGCTGACTCCATGCGGCACACCATGGAAAGGGTGGCCTCATGCTTGGGGAAGGGAAAGGGAATCAGGTCCGGGCTTTAGTTTTAGAACTAAGTAGCAGCCCCAGCCTCAGGACCTCTGGGCTAAGAAAGAAGACTACATCCAGTACCCAACCTTAGGCAAAACATCCTGGGGAAAGACTCCCTCTTCTGTGGACTAGAACAGGGAAATAAGCACAAGATGTTGCCTTGGACCTCAGTACCATGCCAAGGAAGCCCGGCACCAGGGAACCGCAGTGGCAGCTGTGTCCTGGCTGGTGACCAATGGCAGGGTTTTTGGACTCTCCATGGTGCCGGGCAGAGACTGAAGACCCTGGTCAGACGGAATGTGTTCTTGCCACTATGATCGACAGCTAGCTGCAGTGGGCTCAGGCCAGGAGTATCCCGGAGGAGCAGAGAGGTGAGCCAAGCACAACCGCTCTTAGTCCTGCCCGTGTGATGCAAAGGTACTGTGGGCTCTGGGTGTAATGCAGCCCTGAGGTGTTGGTGGCTGTGGTAATACCATCCCAACCCTCCTGCAACTCAAGGCAGCACGTCGTAGCACTGCTGTCCGCCTGAGGAAAGGAGAGGGTGGTAGGTGCCAGGTCATTGCATAGGAACCCAGGACCAGATTTTTCACGATGTGGTCCACTGCCAAGGAAAATCCTTGAGTACCTGACCAGAGGCCAGTGACTGTGACTGACACATCAGGGCCTGTCCTGGTCCTAGGCAGAGGCTTACGGGGACCAACTATCCTTAGTAGATACCCCCCACCCATCCTGAATAACATACTATCTATGAACTTTGGACAAACTGAGGCCAGAGGTATCTTCTGGTACTGAAACAAGGACAGTACAGCAGCCAGGAACCCAGGGCAAACTTGGACTTAGGGTGCCATCTGATGCTAAATAGTAGCAATGCCCACAGGCTTAGAGGAAATTAGCAACCTGCTTAGAACTTCCAGTGTGCAGAAACAAAGCCAGGTTATGAACATGGGAATCAACACGTCACTGCTCAGTGTGCAGACGTCACACTCTAACAGGCATTGGAAGCTTTTAAGCAACCAGCTCCTCCGGCAATCAACAAAATAAGACGCCAGGAAAGAAGCCATATAGAAAAGAGTATGTGTGAACTGTTGGACAGATAATTTAAAATAGTGGTCTTAAGAAAACTTTAAGACCAAAAACCAACACAAGAAAAGAAAAACCTCAGCTGGGCATGGTGGCACACGCCTGTACTCCCAGCACTCAGGAGGCTGAGGCAGGAGGATCCTTGTGGGTTTTAGACCAGCCTGGGCTACAAAGGGAACTCAAGGCCAGCCTAAACTGCATAGTGAGACCCTGTCTCAAAAAGATAAAAAACAAAACAAAACAAAAACCTCAGAGAAACCATTCAATAGTTTGTTATAAAAAATTAACAGATTGAAGTGATTTAAAAAAAAATCAAACAAATTCTTGAGTTGAAAAGCACACTTGAAACAATCCATGCTGGAAGACAGCAAGAGCCCAACAGCTCAAACAGAAGACTGAAGCAGTTCTGTTTAAGATAGCACTGAAAAAAATCAAATATTTGGATGACGAGGTTTCAAATGAAACTTGAAACTGCCAAAGGGGTAGACAGTTTCCTCAAAGAGAAAATAACAGAACATTCCCCAACCTAGAGAAAAATATCAACATTCAGAGGCAGGATGGTGAACGACCACTAGTTGCATTTAGCTCAACCAAGTCTACCCCAGATATATTCTAATGAACCTCTCAGAGATTAAAGACAGCAACAGGGCGCTCAAAGCAGCAAGTGAGACGAGAGAACAAACAAGGGCTCATGAATTTGCCTGGCTGCAGGTTGCTCAGCGAACATCACAGGACGGAAGGGAGGACGGTGAGATGTTGCAGGTGCCTGTCACGCAGTGAAGCCGACCCAGTAAGGTGCACTTTAGAAGTGAAGGAGCTAAAACTACTCCCTGAGGAATAAAATCTGTCCCTGCTACACTGGTTCTATGCGATATGCTAAGGAGGTTTCTTCAAACTGGAGGCAGTAATGAGTAAAAAGAAAACTTCAGAGGATAAAATTCAATGGCAAAAGCAACTATACTGGAAAATTCAGACTGCTGTAATACGTTAAAGAGATCTTTAATATGAGGAATAAAGCGTACTACAATTAAAAATAACCATATTGATACACTAAGAAAAAGGCAACACAGACATGAAAATGCTACATCAAGAATTTAAAGTATGCAGAGAAATGAGGTGCAAGTGTAGAGGATTTTTTTTTTCCGGTACAGGGAATCGAACTCACGACCTCACGCTTGCCAGGCAGGCACTCTGCCGCTGAGCTAAACCCCCAGCCCCAAGTGTAGAGTTTTTAATAGTATTTTTTGTCATCCTGAAATTTTTCCTATATTTACAACCAATATTAAGTTGCCTTCATTTTAATACACATTGTTATAATAAAAGATGTTCTTCAAGCTTTACAGTACCTCAAAGCAAATATGTATAATACACTGAAAATAATAAGCAAAGAATCAAAACACACTATGAGAGAAAAATTTATAATGGAAGACTGTAGGCAAGGGAGAAAACAAAAGAAACTAAAGAATCAGAAAACAAGTAACAAATGGCAGGAGAAAATAATACCTATTAATAATGACCTTGTACATAAGATTAAATTCTCTAATTATAAGATATAGGGTGACTAAATAACTAAAAGACCTTACTATAAATTGCCTGCAGCAAAGAGTAAAAGAAAAGGGATGGAAGAAGATATTATGTGTAAACAGGATAAAGAAGCTGGAGTAGCTGTATTTATACCAGATAAAATACTTTCAAATAAATCAAAAGCAATAGACGAGGAAGGTCATCATATAATGACATAGAGGTTGATTTAGTAAGAGGAACTAACAGTTCTAAATGTTTGTGTGTCATGCATATGCACCCAACATCAAAGCATCAAAGATATAAAGCAAATATTAACAGATCCCAAGGGAGAAATAGACTCTAATATAATAGTCAGAGACATTAAGATCAGATTTTTCGATAACGGACAGATAATCCATTTTGAAGATCAATAGGCAGCATAACTCTACCCTAAATCAACTGGACCTACAAAGTTTAAGTAGATAGCTAACAAATTTTCCAACATCCAGCATATAGATTCTTCTCAGTAGCACGCTGAAAATGCTCCAGGATAGATCATGTAATGGGCAAAATGAGTCTCAACAAATTTGAAAATATTGAAATCTTATCAAGAATCTTTACTGGTCACAGTGTAATAGAACTGAAAATCAAGAACAAGAAAAACTTTGGAATCCATACAGTTACATGGATACTAAATAGCCTACTCCTGAAATGACAAATGAATTAAGGAAAAAATAAGAAAATTTTAAACTCTTGAAACAAATGATAATGGAAACATAATAAAACTTACATAAATCATCAAAATCAGCACAAGGTAGAACATATAGAGAAATAAAAACCTATGTCAAAGGCAGAAAGACTTAAAGATTCTTCTGTAATTCAAGGAGCTAGAAAAACAAGGGTTATCCTAATACCTCATTAATAAAAGAATAGAAATCAGAGCACAACTAAATGGAATGGCCTTTAAAATTAATACAAAATATAAGGAAATGAAAACCTGGTTTTTTGAAGATAAAATTTTTTTTTTAATGGAACCAGGAATCGAACTCAGGACCTCATGCTTGCCAGGCAGGAGCTATGCTGCTGAGCTACATCTCCGGCCCCTTGAAGATAAAATTGCCAAACCTTTAGCTAGCCTAAAAAAATAGAATATTCAAAGAAAAAGAAGATGCTGCAACTGACACTAGAGAAATAGAAAGAATCATTACAGACTATCATGAGCACTAGTAGATGAAATTCTAGTAACCTAGAAGACAGATAAATTCATTAACATATAAAACAGACCAAGATAAAATGATGAAATTGAAAACCTAAACAAACCAATGAACGTAAAAGACTGAATCAGTAATAATAATAAAAATCTTTCATTAGAGTAAATGCCCAGGATCACATGGCCACATTGTGAATTTAAGCAAACATTTAAATGATAGTTAGCAGCAATTCTTCTCAAGCTGCTAAAAAAATTCAAAATTATTCCAAACTTTCCTATAAGGATTGTCATTACCCTGATATTGGAACCAGGTTATAACAACAAAGGAAATTCCAGCCCAATATCCTTAATAAACAAATATATAAATCCTCAAGAAAATAATAGGGTACAGAATCCAACAGCTGATTGCAAAGGTTATTTACCACGGTTAAGTTGGATTTCTACCAAGGATACTAAGACAGTCAAACACAAAAACCAATAAACCTGATATAATACAGAGACAGAATGAAGAACACAAATCATATGGACATTTCAATAGATGTAGAAAAGGCATTTGATAAAATGCAGTATCCCTTGATGATAAAAAATTAGACAAATTAGTTATGAAAGGGATGTGCATCAACATAATAAGGGCAATATTATGACAAAGTCACAGGTGATATATTGAACAGTGAAAAATCTGAAAGTTTTCTAAAATGGAACAAGACAAGAACGGTCACTATCACTAATTTTATTCAACATAGTACTGGACGTTCTAGCCACAAAAATTAGGCAAAAGAAAAAAAAGGCATTCAGACTGGAAAAGAGGAAGTCAAATTATCACCGTTTGCAGATGATATGCTCTTTTTTTTTTTTGGTGTTTTTGGGACCACTCTGCAGGTTAGGTTGGCCTTGAGCTTACTTTGTAGCCCAGGCTGGTCTTGAACTCGCAATGATCCTCCTGCCTCAGCCTCCCAAGTGCCGGGATTTCAGGCATGTGCCACTGCACCCTGCCAAATGATGTGCTCTTACACAAGAAATTCCAATAGATTCCACTGACAAACAGAGCAACAACAACAAAAAACTCAGCAAAGCAACAGTGTACAAAAAATACAGAAACCAGTAACAATTTTTTTATGTCCATAGCACATGATCTAAAAAAGGAATCAAGAGAAGAATCCCATTTACAGTAGCTACCAAAGAAAAACACCAGAAATAGAGCCCCACGTGCCCTGCGCAGAGAGCCAGTGTTCCAGGAGCGGCTAGACACCTGGGCTCGAGTCTGTGCTCGCCCACACCACCACGGTTCCCAGCTGAAACGCGCGGAGAGAGCCAGGTATTTCCCAGCTACTCCCTGAGGGCAGCGCG